>NC_052516.1:6850600-6995174 GCF_014356525.2 Nilaparvata lugens | reverse complement strand
CTCACAACTTTGGTACACACCTCGTAGAATATCCACGTGCTGAAGACAGTCTGGAAGAGGTTGTAGACAACTAGCACATTTCGTAGATCAAATGGTTTCCTATTTCCATGAGTTGGGCCCCAACACTTTCGAGAATAGGCGTAGAACAGGCAGATGAACAGGGTAGGGAACGGGGAGACATCATAGACCATCCGTTCACACGAGGATCTGAACAAAAACACAACCAAAATCCATTAGATTACTATTAATCTACAATACAAAACACAACAATATCTATTCTTTATTGATTCATACAATAAGTACATTATCAAAATGATAGGGAGAGATAAAATAAGGTAACCTTGTGCTATTCCTCTCCCAAATTTAGATTCAGTTGTATTTATCTTAGATGATCCATCCTCATTGGAAAACCTTCCACAATATTTAGGTTGGTCCAAAAATGTAGGTCTATATATATTCTTGTTTACGTGACCGAACCGTATTCTATCCTATATCTAGTAACCCACTGTTGTCTAGCTTTTAAAAAAAATTATTCTTATTTTCGTCCCCTCGTCTACCCTTTTTTCTCCTTTGTTACTTTCCGTTACCTCCTTCTCCTCCTCCTCCTTCTCATCTTCCTCCTCCTTATCTTCAACCACCTTCACCTACTCATCCTCCTTTTCTTCCTCCTCCTACTCCTCCTCATCCTCCTTCTCCTTCTCATCTTCCGACCACTGATCGACTCAATCTAGCTACTAAGCCTTTTTGTTGTGTCCCCTTTTTATGTACTAGAGACTACTTTCTACTCTCCCGCTACCTTGACAAGAATTTCTGAACAAAAAGAAGAAGAAGAAGAAGAAGAAGAGAAGAAGAAGAATAAGTGAAAGAAAAAGAAATAGTAGAGGAAGAGGAGCACCAGTAGAAAGAATAAGAAAAAAGAATTCAAAGATCCTAGTCATACTTTATTCACCAACTATTCAATCATAATCGGTTTCTCCAAGCTCTTACTTTTCATCTCTTTCTATGCTATATCTCCTTCTATATCTTCTTCTTCTTCTTTTTCTTAGTCTTCTTCTTATCCTCCTTCTTTTCCTCTTCTTCTTCTTTTTCTTCTTCTTTCTTTTTTGGTAGAGAGCTAGTGGGAAGGATATTTTGAATATTCTTTCCGAAGAATGGACACATTGATATGTCCAAAGCTGCGCCAATTTATATAGATGCATAACAATATTATCTATAGTTATTCCAAATTGCTTTTTTCATATCATATACAGTTTAATAATTAATGTATTTTCTTAGTCTATATTATGTAAATTCATCTATAATTTTGCTGTATGGTAAGCTATTGTATATAAGTGTATAAGCCAGTATATATTGTAATCCACATAAATAAAGTACTCAATCAATTAATCCATCTTCTTCTTCTCATTCTAATTCTTCTTCTTCTTCTCCTTCTTCGTTCGGTAGAGAGTTAGTGGGGAGGATATTTTTAATATTCTTTCCGAAGAATGGACATTGATATGTCCAAAGCTCCGCCAATTTATGTAGATGCATAACAATATGATTATTATCTATAGTTATTATATTACAAACTGCTTTTTCATATCATATACAGTTCAATAATTATTTTCTTAGTCTATATTATGTAAATTCATCTATAATTTTGCTGTATTGTAAGCTATTGTATATAAGTGTATAAGCCAGTATATATTGTAATCTACATAAATAAAGTACTCAATCAATCAATCTTCTTCTTCTTCGACTTCTCCTTCTTTATCCTCCTCCTCTTCTTCTTATTCTTCTTCTTCGTCTCCTTTTACTTCTTAATACTTTGATGGAAATGCCATCTTTAGAACATGAAAATATTTTCGTCAGTAAAAGCACTGTCACTGTCAGAGCATTACCCTTGTAAGCAAAATGAACCCTTGGCTAGACTCCATAATAATTCTGTCGTCCTTGACAATTTGCAGAGAGGTCAGTCCTGGAGACAGAAAGAGAGAAAGAAAGAGGAAAGAGAGAAGAGAAGAGAAAGAGTGTGATTGAGAGATTGTGCTTGGAAGACTCAAAGGGTAACTTGGACAGTCATGGAGAGAGAGAAAGAGAGCGAGAGAGAGAGAGAGTGTGTGTGTGTGTGTGTGAGAGCTTGAAAGACTCCGAAGGTAAGATAGACAGTCCTGAAGAGAGAGAGAGAGAGAGAGAAAGAGTGATAGAGTAAGAGAGTGGTTGAGAGAAATATGAAGATAGATAGAGAGAGATTGTGTGTGTGTGTGTGTGTGAGACAGAAAGAGAGAGAGAAAGTGATAGAAATGGTGTAATAGAGTAAGTCTGAGTGAGAGCTTAGAATACTCAGAGGGTAAGATGGTCAGTCCTGAAGAGAGAGAGAGAGAGATAGAGAGAGAGAGAGAGAGTGTGTGTTTGAGAGAAATATGAAGATAGAGAGAGAGAGAGGAACGAGTGGAAGAGAATTTGGAAAACTGAAAGGGTAATATTGGTAGAGTGACGTGATACACGCTATGCTCCCTGCAACCCCCTGTCAAAACCTCCCCTAGCCTTAGATATTGTCAGTCAATGTTTGGGGTGAACCAGTGTAATTTTCTGCATCCCCTGCCAATAAATGTGATTGAGTCATGTCAGGGTACTGTTACTTAAAATTTGTATCAATAACTTAAAATCTTTTGATTAGAAAAAGAGTGGTATTTGATCTTGTAACTTGTAATCAATAACTGTAATAACAATGAAGAATGACAAATAATTTTATTTATTTATTTATTCATTTATTGTATAAAATACTATCATCATAATACAATTATAACATTGAAGGAAAAACTAGGCTGAGCCTGTACTATTTCTCTCCAAAAATTTTGATAAAATGTTAATGTTGTCCAAAAGTTAAGGTTATGTAGTCACACACTGCTTCGTCACTTGATTTTCGGTCCAGGAGTTCAAAAATCGAATTGAAAAATTGAGAATTTTGAATTTGAAGGTTGATGTTATACTCTAAATGAATCACAGAATGTATCACAATAAATTAAAAACAATTAATAGGACTATAACAATATTAAAGTGGTGATAATCATGATTACCAGTTATGTATCATGATTAATTATCAGTACCAGCAGGTAACTCATTTAACCAGTGAACACAGTTAAAAGTGAAAAGTGTTTATTAAAAAAACAAATTTATCTTGAAAGGATGATGAATTTGTTCATGAGGAACCTTCAATACGTTGAGCGAATTTATAATAAGGTATGACTTGATAATGGCATTAGTAGCCGAATCATGTCGTCACGAAATAATTTAAAAGGGTACTCGGATTTATATTTTTCCTCCACCTACTGTCTAAAGTACTTACTTTACTCCCTGAAACCTAATACTAAAGTGTCACTTTTTCGCTCTCGGTAGTAAAAAACAGAAAAACTCCCTAGGGAGTAAAAGTGACTCCATTTAAATAACATGGGGAGCATCTCTATTTTGAAACTTACATTGTAATAGGTTGGAAGGTCTAAGCTCAGATGAGAAAGCATAATAGAGGTGTCTGTCATTGAGTCAACTGAATTCAATACCACAACCAGAATTTGATCAACTCATGAAATATATGTTTGTATGATATTACTTCTTAATATTAGTAGACGATAAAAATTTATACAATTTTTAAAATATCTTATTCTATTCAAAATACCAGCCAACAAATATTTTTGATCTGCAATTCAAATCTGAACCGCGTGATCTGGAGTCAGCCATTTTTGGTAGACACCCAGCTGATATAATTGTGACAACTTTTGCTAGATAGCGCAATCGGCAGTGCCATCAGACGGCCGCTGTTTAGGTTTTAGTTTTAGGTTATGTTGTTAGGAAACATTGTCACCAATACGTAAGTTATTAAAATGATTTTATTTGCAGTTTCTATAAAAAATGTAGATGGAGGAAAAATGTTGTGTACATCACGAGTGAAAAATACTTTTTCTCCCTCAGGAAAATTGTTGCCCTTGGCTTCACCTCGGGCTTCAAACTTTTCCCTCAGGGAGAAAAAGTCGTACTTTTCACTCTAGATATACAAATAACTATTTTTTGTATTCAAAAGTAGCCCTAAAGAAAAAATAGTTATTTGTATATGTAGAGTGAAAAGTACGACTTTTTCTCCCTGAGGGAAAAGTTTGAAGCCCGAGGCGATGCCGAGGGCAACAATTTTCCTGAGGGAGAAAAAGTATTTTTCGCTCGTGATGTACACAGCATTTTTCCTCCATCTACATTTTTTTATAGAAACTGCAAATTAAATCATTCTAATAACTTACGTATTGGTGACAATGTTTCCTAACAACATAACCTAAAATCTAAAACCTAAAAACCAAAAATGGCTGACTCCAGATCACGCGGTTCAGATTTGAATTGCAGATCAAAAATATTTGTTGGCTGGTATTTTGAATAGAATAAAATATTTTAAAAATTGTATAAATTTTTATCGTCTACTAATATCAAGAATACAATATCATACAAACATATATTTCATGAGTTGATCAAATTTCTGGTTGTGGTATTGAATTCAGTTGACTCAATGACAGACACCTCTATTATGCTTTCTCATCTGAGCTTAGACCTTCTAACCTATTACAATGTAAGTTTCAAAATAGAGATGCTCCCCATGTTATTTAAATGGAGTCACTTTTCCTCCCTAGGGAGTTTTTCTGTTTTTTACTACCGAGAGCGAAAAAGTGACACTTTAGTATTATGTTTCATGGAGTAAAGTAAGTACTTTAGACAGTAGGTGGAGGAAAAGACAATTATAATAAGGTTTATTCATGTGGCTGCTGTATTTGTATTATGTTTAATGGGACAGTTTTGAGCTAGGCCTTTGAGCTTTTGAGCTATTGGTCCTTTTCTCATCATGTATATGATTTGTGTATTATTGAATGAAATAAGAATTGATATTTCTATTTTATTTTGTATAATAAATGAAATTGAATAAAATACATTTTTGGGACAACACTAGATAATATTGTAAATAAAGCTCACAATTCGGCCAATTTGTATTGATGGTCCAATATCCTGATACATTTCAAATACACCTTTATTAGTCAACTATATTCAAATTTATTCCAAGTCAATTCACCAACGATTTGATTACCAAATTTGTAACATCATTGTTTCAGTTAATGGATGTTTCGTTAATTGAACTCTTGTAGTAAATTAACATCTAGTTAATTTCCTATCTTTTACAGTCTGCATAAATATAATGGAAAAAACGTTGATTTTTTCCAGCCTAGTTTTTCCTCCAAATTCATAATTATATTATGATTATAGTGTTTTGTACCATAAATGAATGAATGAATAAAAAAAAGAGTTTGTATAACAGTGGAACCTGAATTCTGAAGCCGAATTCTATTGAAAGAATTGTAAGTTAAGCAACGAAGTTTGTAGTGTGGAAGCCTTACGATTGGCCGACAGCTGGCATATCACAGCCGAGCTCTGTCATTGGTCAAGCCTAGACACTCTCACAATGGGCGGAGCATTCAAGTTACAAGCTCACCCATTCATTTTATCCATATTTTAGTTCATCCTGATCAGTTTGTTATCTGTTTGAAAGTTTGAAGTGTATTTTATTCTAGTATCTAAACCCAGCATTCAAGCTTCCATCTCTCATTTAAACCACGTATAAAATAAATTCACTTTAATATTAATACCGTCTATTAGAAGGCAGTACATGTGTTCTATATGACAAGTCATTTCGAACAATCTTTTTATTAAATACCTATATATACTCAATGGACAACACACAGTTCAGCTTACAGGGTCCGTTTATATATCTATATTGATCATTTCTAACCATCCTAATTGAATAAGACTGAAATATCGGGGACCGAGCTTCGTTGTGGAGTACAAAAGCATAAAAAATTTATTACGAAAGAAGAAATTACAATAACATTCATACAGAAATGTTCTATCTAATCACAGTGAATTGAGATTAATTCCCAGAGGAATGCAAAATTTCCCTGTACAAAAGCCCAGTTGCACAAAAGCCGGTTAAAATTTTAATCCTGATTAACTTCACGTGAACCAAATCAGAGAAGACCATTCAGAAAAGATGGATCTACTGGAATTAATCAGGATTGAAAATAACCCGGCTTTTTTGCAAATGACACTAAGTACCTGATTACAAAAGTTCAACAGCTGAGTCATAATTTTGACACAGTCCCACACTCATGAACTCGCTCACTCACCATCTCGCTTCACTTCCATCATCAACAGACAACGAAATAATAATTATTATCAGCTGCTTTTCCAAGGATGAATAGTAATTATCCTTTTAATGTCCTTCAGCGAGTTTTCCTAGGGATGAGACCTAGTGCAATCGAATCTTTATATTATAAAGCTACTATGTTCTGAATTTCGTGAGAATCGTTAGAGCCGTTTTCGAGATTCGGTGAAATACAAGCATATAAACATCCAAACATCTAAACAGAAGTTATTCGTTCGATATATATACATATATATTCTCAATATACAGTATATGGTTCAGCTTATAGGGTGCGTTTATATATCTATATTGATCATTTCTAACCATCCTGATTGAATACGACTGAATATATACCTATATATTCAACGAACAGTACATGCTTTCAAGCTTGCATTTTGCGATTCTTTATCTATATTGATAATTTGAATGAGTGGAGAATATAATAACTACAATGATAGTTTCAAACCTGCCTTATTGAATACAACTGAATGTATACCTATATACCCAAGGAACAGTACATGCTTTTCAGGTTACAGTGTGTGATTCTATATCTATATTGAGAGGATTTGGATGAATGGAGAAAGCATTGTACTGTATTAGGAGGTTATCTAAATAGAAAAGAGTTTATGAATTGTTCTATTCATGGCTTCACTTGGCACGTGTTTTGCTTATGAATGTTACTGGGCCGTTTTATAAACACTCAATTGAAAATAAATGGAGAACAAAATAATGAATTGAAAGCATGTCACAGTTAAATAAACAAACAGTTACTGTATTCATTGAATATACAGTTGAACAGTTGAATTACAGTTGATAGTACAGTTGAACAGTTGATCAGTTGAATATACAGTTGAAATTTTTTCTACTGATTTCTTGCTTTGCTTGAAAAGTGGAAAATTTGAGAATATCGAACATATACCATCAATTTTCTTCTGATTAACTCCTGGTGGTGGATTGGAAAAACGCGTTACAAGAGCAATTCTGTTAATGAGTGCAATTTCAGGAATATTTTCGAAATTTTATTTGCAAAAAAAATATTTGATTGCAATGACGTCGAACGGTTGAGAAAACCTTGAGATCGGAATCTATTCAACCGGAACTAGAAAAGTGGATTTTCCTTATTGCTTTTAAAATTGGAGATGAAGATGGAGGAGAAAGGAAATGTGTAGAGAAGTAGGGAGAAAAGAAGAGGAGAACGATAAGAGAAAGACAATTTCTTAGTCTTTTTCATTTAATATGAACAATTACCACAATATCAACTTCTCAACTACACAAAAAAATAAGAGAAAAAGTGGAGGAGAATGATTAAAAATAGTGGAAGAGCTGCAAGAGAATGAGAAGGAGAAAAGGTTGAGGAGAAAAATGAGGAGGTGGAAGAGAAGGATAATTAGAAAAAGAAGAAGAGGGTGAGAATGATTAAAGTGGAGGAGAATGATTAAAAATAGTGGAAGAGCTGCAAGAGAATGAGAAGGAGAAAAGGTTGAGGAGAAAAATGAGGAGGTGGAAGAGAAGGATAATTAGAAAAAGAAGAAGAGGGTGAAGAAGAAGAAGAAAAAAACCAACAAGAGCTAGTTAATTACCTCTGAAATATGTGTATATTCCAGGAAGGCGAAGGTGGAGATGAAGAAGAAACAGAAGACGGTGGAGTGAATAGGAGGAGGAGAAGAAGAAGACGAAGAAGGGGAAGAAGAGGAAGGAGCAAAAAGAGAAAGAAGAACCAAAAATCTTCAGAGATGAAGATGATGAGAATGGATGGAGGCTAAGAATTGGAGGAATATTGAAAGACAATGTACTTATGATGAGAACAGAAAATGCAGAAAAGTAGAAGAAGGAGGAGTACAAGAAGAAGAAGAAGAAGAAGAAGAAGAAGAAGAAGAAGAAGAAGAAGAAGAAGAAGAAGAAGAAGAAGAAGAAGAAGAAGAGAAGAAGAAGAAGAGAAGAAGAAGAGTGAGAAAAGCTAGTTAATTACCTCTCAAATATGGGGATATTTCAGGAAGAGGGTGTTCAGGAAGAAGAAGTGGAAAGAGAAATGAAGAAGCAACAGAAGAAGAGGGTAAAGAAGATGAAGAAGGAGAGGAAGATGAAGAAGAAGAAGAAACAAGAAGATGTGGCCTAATCACCTGGTTCTTCCAGTTTTTCTTTTGCACAATCAAAGTCTGCGAATTTATCTGTGTTATGAGACCCCAGAGATAAATACTAATCAGAATCATAAAATTGACGAACGAAAATTAAAAGTGAAGTTGGCTTTGATTATGTCAGTCATTATTTGTCCGGTTTATTCCATTTGATTGTTGTGTTATGCGATGCGCCTTCAATCAGGTGCGGAAATTTACGCGCGAGAAACGCGTCTATTACGTCACTGGAATATTCTGTGGATTTATAGTGAGGTCCACGTTATAATGACAGTGGAGAAAGATAGGAAAACAACGTTGCCGAACCTCTGTCTTGTCAATGCCTCCTATAGACGGTAGCTGATACAGGTTTATTGATGTAATATTAACTGTTCATTCTCGTTTAAAATAATCAATTATATTTTATTAAGCATGAAATATATTTTTTCCAATAATATCATAATAAATTTTCATAACTAAGATGAAATATTTTGTCAATTAATTATTAATTCTACATTGTTAAGAGACGATCTAGCAACAGAGCAAAACGAGAAAGAGATAACGCTATCAGCTTTGTTGAATGATAGACAAGGATAGCAATACCATTGCTAATCATTTATAACGTGGACCTCACTATACTCGTTTGCTACAGTGAGGTGCACGTCACAATGGCAGTGTAGAAAGATAAGAGAACAGAGTTGCCGATTCTCTGCCTTGCTACTGCTTTCTGTAGAAGATGAGTAATACCGGTATATATGAAGTAATATCAACTGCTCATTCTTGATTAAATTCATCAATATTATATCCTATTCGTCAAGAAATTTGTAATGATGGGATGTGTATGACTTGTGTTGATATTGTATTATATACGATGAGAACATGACAAATAACGACGAATTTAAATGGAAAATATATTAATACTCAGCACAAAAATATACAGTGAAAAAAAATTGAAAATCTACATTTTATTTATTTATTTATTCATAGACAATAGATACAATGCAGGTAAAAACAACAGGCATTCGCCCAAAACTGCTTTAAACCTTAATTTGGAATACACAGTCTAGAGGTTATGTTAATGATAACTTAATTCACACACTATTTTCTGGTGATTGATCATAAAGTAGACCTACAAACCTACAAATCGAAAAAAACAAAAAAATTACATTTTTCTCAGAGCAAAAAACGATAACATAAAATATGAGGTGATGATTATTTCAGAGACAAGGACAGAAACAGGTTAGACTTGTTCACTCACTAACCTTAGGCTTGCTTATGCTAGGTAGTTTAATTACTGACAACCTGCAGGTCTGGTTTTCATGTGCATCGAATCACTTCCTATCTTAATACTACATTTTAAACTGAATCCACTTTGTTTTCGAGTATCCTAGTCATTGTATTCAAAATGAAACGGGTGGAGAGCTTCCTCAGTGGAGATATAAATTTTCTAAAAATAGCATAAATCTATTCAAAGCATTTAAATCTCTTAGTGCCGGTTGCACAAAAGCCAAATCGTGATTAATTCCACGAGAACCAATCAGAGTCAAATCAAAAAGGCCTTCTCTGATTGGTTGTCGTAAAACCTAACCGGCTTCTGATTGATTAAAACATCTGATTCTTATCAAAAAGGCCTTCTCTGATTGGTTCTCGTAAAACTTGACCGGCTTCTGATTGATTAAAACCAATCATACAATTAAAATAGAATAAATCTATTAATTTAAAGCATTTAAATCTCCAAGTGCCGGTTGCACAAAAGCCAAATCGTGATTAATTCCACGAGAACCAATCAGAGTCTTATCAAAAAGGCCTTCTCTGATTGGTTGTCGTAAAACCTAACCGGCTTCTAATTGATTAAAACCAATCATACAATTATTTTAACACGGGTCAGACTGATTTCAACACGAGAAGCTTCTCTGGTAAGAAGGCCTCTGTGATTGGTTCTCATGATATTTAAATCACGGTCACAATTTAACAGCCATTTGTGTGACTGTGACTGTTCTGTGCAACCGGCACATGAAACTATAAATCTCTTTGAATCGTTTAACTATCCGTTGAGGGTGTTATTAGCCTATGGCCCAGTCACACAGATGTCAGTTAAATTTTAACCTTGATTAAATGTCATGAGAACCAATCAGAGAGGCCTTCTTTCCAGAGAAGCTTCTCGTGCTAGAATCAGCCTAACCCATGTTAAAATTGGTTTTAATCTCTGTTAAAAATCAACAGACCTTTTTGCAACCGAGTGTTTATATTAATAAATTTCATTCTCAACTATTTACAAGTCCACAACTATAATCCATTTAGATTTAATTCAGCTTTATAGTGAGGTCCAAGTTATAATGACAGTATTTGATTAACATTGGTGTTGCTATCCTTGTCTATCATTCGATACAGCAGATAGCGCTATCCTTTTCTAGCTCCGTATCGTTGCCAGATCGTTTTTCAACAAAGTATAAATATAATAATTGATAAAACATTAATCTCAATTATGAAAAATCATCGAAAAACACATTTCCTTGACGAATAAGATATGATTGATACCTTTGAACAAGAATGAACAGTTAATATTACATCAGATATAATGTTATCAGCCACCCTCTATAGAAGGCAGTGGCAAGGCAGAGAATCGGAACCGCTGCTCTCCTATCTTTGAACACATTATGAAGTGTATCTCACTATTCCACCATTCAAGTGTCAGAGAAAATCAGAGGAGAATTGAAAAAAAACTATGCTATTTTCCAATCATCCACTTTCAAGAAATAGGAAGAAATTAAATATTGAAAAAGTGAGAAAAAATGAGTGAAGGATAGAAGAAAGAGGATAATGATAAGGATAATAAGGATGATGATGATGATGATGATGATGATTATGATGATGATGATGATAATGATGATTATGTCTATCATGATGGGAAAAAACTATTATTGTAACTCTAATTTATCAGAATGTGAGAACTGAATTAACTCCAGTGTCCTTCGATTCCGAGATGTTCCAAAGGATAACAGTTAATAGTTTTGTTTACTACATACTCGGGGTAATAATTGACAAATTGTTATGATCAACAATAAAATTGCTAGATTACCATCAATAATCATTAATTAGACTGTATTTTTTCGTTATTTCTTGAGGTACATACCTTGAATCAATCAATTAAGAACAGAGATATATTATATAGATCTGATTACGAGATTCACTGACAACTCAGTCATAGAATGAAGATATAAAAAAATTGATGAATTATCAACAATAATGACTGATTGTAGTTTTTAGAATGAGGAAACGTTCTATAGTGAGGTCCACGTTATGATGGCAGTGTTTGATTAGCAATGGTGTTGCTATCCTTGTCTATCATTCAACAAAGCGGATAGCGCTATCTCTTTCTCGCTTTGCTCAGTTGCCAGATCGTCTTTTAACAATGTTAATCAACAAAATATTTCATCTTAATTATGAAATTTTTGAAAGATATAATTGCTTGCTTAATAAAATATAACTGATTATTTTAAACGAGAATGAACAACAGTTAATATTAGGCTACATCAATAAACCAGTATCAGCTACCGTCTATAGAAGGCATTGACAGGACAGAGGATCGGCAACGTTGTTGTCCTATGTTTCTCCACTGCCATTATAACGGGGACCTCAATATACTCATTATTTCCAATAGATTTGAACAAACCATTTGAAATTCTTTGTTTTATTCTGATTCATAGTTTCAGATTGAAGAGTTGGTGTTGAAATCGAAGTGAACATAACCTACATAATATTTGGACGATTTGTGACAAAATCAGGAAATTGAAGAAGTTTTGGGCAATAGCCTGTTTTTTCTTTTCCGACTATTGTATTGTTCGCTCTATCTAATAAATAAATAAATAATAAATAAATAAATAAATAAATAATAAATAAACCTTTGGACTGACATCTGTCGGTGGTTCGAATCCCGCCAAGCACAAGGATTTTACATACTGTCATCTTCTAAAATGTGAATATGGGATAGTAGCACAGCCACCTCTAATACATCATTATCTAACACATATATTAGAGGTGGCTATGATAGTAGTCTGAGATGGAGATATCGGATCACATGTTAAATCATATCTATATTGTATAGAACCACTACCTCCGTAAACAAAGCCATAGTGCATTCCGGCGACGTCACCAATAAAAATCTGGTGTGGCGCACTCACACAACTTTCCTTGCCGTTATGAAAATTTATCAACTGACGCTAGTGTACACGCGCATCTCAATTCTACTATTCAAAGATCTGCCAGCTGGTGACAGGACAATAACGCTGGAGGCACACGAAGTCTGCTATCTCTTCATAGTGAATGATTTAATAGAATCAACAGTTGCCAACCGTTTGCATTATTGAATAAACACATTTTCTCGAATTTCGAGCTTCTTTCCAATTTTAGGTGAAAATGTCACTGAACATTAATTGTAGAGATTTTTATGCTCAATCTTTTCCACTTGAATTTTTTCGTTGAAATTGTATCTGAAGCCTGATAATTGGGAATCTAAAATCACACTTTGCATTGATGGAGCGGAGTTCCTGAAATTTTTACAGATATGGGACTTATGGCAGTTGATAGAGCTTATCAATGTCTTATCAAAATTTGATCAAAATCGTTGGAGCCGTTTTCGAGAAAATCGCAAAAACCCTGTTTTTGACAACATTTTCGCTATTTTAGCCGCCATCTTGAATTGGATTTGTTCGAAATTGTTCGTGTCGGATCCTTATAGGGGAAGAACCTTAAGTTCCAAATTTCAAGTCATTCCGTTAATTGAGAGATGAGATATCGTGTACACAGACGCACACACACACACACACACACACACACATACAGACCAATACCCAAAAACCACTTTTTTGGACTCAGGGGACCTTGAAACGTATAGAAATTTAGAAATTGGGGCACCTTAATTTTTTTTCGGAAAGCAATACTTTCCTTACCTATGGTAATAGGGCAAGGAAAGTAAAAATTTGTTGATCTCAGCTGATCTATATCAGCTAGTGTTTTTATTGGTGTAGGAGCCCTACCTGTGCTGACGTCACCAGTATGCACTATGGCTTTGTTTACGGAGGTAGTGATAGAACACTATTTGAGACAAATTTATCATATATCTACGTAAATTTATTAATAATAATAATAATAATCATCATATTATGATTTCAGTATGATGATAATTCTTCAAATACAGTACTAAGTTGGTGTGATTTTGTTTTTTGGTTGTTGGATGGCTGTTTTTATTGTAGTTTTCAAGTCTATCTACAAAGATAGTTCAACTTCTTGTGAAACTGGATTCCCCATTTATTGTTTGAGAGAGATATTGATAAAAACCTGACTAAAATCGGCAAATCCTTAATACAAGAATATAAAAAGCTAAGCATAATATAGGTGAGTCGGATAGGAAGAGTCTCTCACAAGTTCTAAAAGTGAACTGGTTTCAAGTTGTGGCGCGCGATATTTCCGCAATCTCTCTTACATCACAAGTGGATATCCTTACAATCAAACAGAAGAAGAAGAAGGAAATGTAGACGAAGATGAAGAGAAACAGAATAAGAAGATGTAGAAGATGATGGTGAGCATCATCATTGATGAGAAGAGGAAGAGAATTGGCAAAGAATGGAGAGGAAACAGAGGATGATCGCATATCGATGAAGGAGAAGAAAAAGAAGGAGAAGGAGAATAAGGAAAAGAAGAAGAAGAAGAAGAAGAAGAAGTAGTAGTAGATGTAGAAGAAGAAGAAGAAGAAGAAGAAGTAGATGTAGAAGAAGAAGAAGAAGAAGAAGAAGAAGAAGAAGAAGATGGAGAAGTTAATGGTGAGCATCATCTTTGATGAGAAGAGGAAGAGAATAGGCAAAGAATATAAGGTGGAGAGGAAACAGAGGATGATCGCATATCGATGAAGGAGAAGAAGAAGAAGTAGATGTAGAAGAAGAAGAAGAAGAAGAAGAAGAAGAAGAAGAAGAAGAAGAAGAAGAAGAAGAAGAAGAAGAAAAAGAAGAAGAAGAAGAAGAAGAAGAAGAAGAAGAAGAAGAAAAAGAAGAAGAAAAAGAGGAAGAAAAAAAGTAGAGGTAGAGGAGCACCAGTAGAAAGAATAAGAAAAAAGAAAAGGCAAAGAAAATAAGGTGGAGAGGAAACACAGGATGATCGCATATCGATGAAGAAGAAGATGAAGAAAAAGAAGAAGAGGAGAAGAAGAAGAAGAAGAAAAAGAGAAAGAGAAGGGAGAGAAATGAGAACAAGAAGAGGGAATACCCGAACAAGTGCATGCAATCACTCCACTTTTGAAAATAAATAATATTGAAACCGGTAATACATAGGTAAGGTAAAGCATAAAACTTATACAAAGAATCTTCAGGCTTCAACTTTCCCACTACTTATTATGATAAGCTTATTGTTAAAGATGATATTTATTATCATAATGATTTCAATACATTAGTTACCAGAACGTTAATAACAGTCTAGTCTTGAATGTATTAAAAATAAAGATGGTTGTTAGATATTGAATAAATAATACTCTTCATATCAAATTCAATATTCATATCTAATTCATTTATTCAATATCTAGCACTTATACTAGACTCTTAAACGATGTAGCCTACAGTGGGCCTCACAAATCTAAAATCAGGTGGAGTTAAGTGCAATCAATTATTTAAGCCCTGCAGGACACACATAGATTTTTGATCGTACGATATTTTGCCGTCTAGCAGATTAATCGGAACTTGACACACATCATCTGTTTGAAATCATCTGTTTAATCTAATAGAATTTATAAGGACGACAAAGTTAGTACGAACTAAAATCGATGTGTTTGTAACTGGCTTTAGCAGTTGAATCAAATGTGAGGGTTGAAATAATGTGTATAATATTGTTCTAGATATATATGGATCTGAGGAATTTGTACTAGTATTTGATAAGCATCGGTGTTGCTATCCTTGTCTATCATTCGACAAACCAGATAGCGCTATCCTTCTCCACCTTTGCACTGCTACCTACCAAATCGTTTTTCAACAATGTAGAAATATAATATTAATCAACTAAATATTCAATCTTAATTATGAAATTAATAACTAGTAGTTCTGTGAACAGTAGACCTCACGCAGTATTCACATCCACAAGTACCTGATTGAAACTATAGACCTTATGGAAATACAGCAATAGACTGGCTCTGCACACATCTGTGTAATCACTTGTCATCTGATTTATGATGAATAATTCTATAGTCTGATTTTTACTCTAATATTAGCATATGAAGGAGGCTTCTTTCTCCTTTTATATTATCCTTGAAATGCAAAATTTCCAAAAACCTTGTATATACGTCGACGCGCAATTAAAAAAGGAACATACCTGTCAAATTTCATGAAAATCTATTACCGTGTTTCGCCGTAAATGCGCAACATATAAATATATAAACATAAAAACATTTAAACATTAAGAGAAATGCCAAACCGTCGACTTGAATCTTAGACCTCACTTCGCTCGGTCAATTAAATCATTGAGAAATATATATATATTTGACGAATAAAAAATATAGTTGATTATTTTAAACAAGAATGAAAAGTTAATATTACATCAGATATACAGGTATCAGGTATCCTCTACAGAAGGCAGTGACAAGGCAGAGATTCAGCAACGCTGTTCTCCTATCTTTCTCCACTGCCACTATAACGTGGACCTCACTATAGACACACGCACGCGTGAGCTCGGTAGCTCGCGTCGTCTCAAATATGAAGACCAACAGGAAGGTTAGACCTACTCTCGCTTTTTCCTGTACAATCAACTTTTTCACATCCAAGGATTTCCAATTTTCGTCAACAAATTTAGGCCACAAACGGAAATAGAATAATCCAGTCGCTCGTAACTCAATACTGTATATTCGAGGATAATATTTAGAAGAAAAATGTTACACTACAGCCAGGTCAACGTTATAATGGCAAAGAAGAACAACGTTGCCGATTCTCTGCCTTGCCACTGCCTTCTATAGAGAATAGCTGATACCGGTATATCTGATGTAATATTAACTGTTCATTCTCGTTCAAAATAATCAATAATATTTTATTAAGCAATAAATTATATTTTTCAATAATTTCATAATGAATTTACATAATTAAGATGTAATATTTTGTTAATTAATGAAATTCTACATTGTTAAAAGACGATTTGGCAATAGAGCAAAGCGAGAGAGAGATAGCGCTATCTGCTTTGTTGAATGATAGATAAGGATGGCAATACCATTGCTAATCAAATACTGCCATTATAACGTGGACCTTACTATAGTCAAAATCTTCTATAGTGAGGTGTACGTTATAATGGCAGTGGAGAAAGATAGCAGAACAACGTTGCCGATCCTCTGTCTTGTCAATGCCTTCTATAGACGGTAGTTTATTGATCCTATTATATTAAGCGAGCAATTTCCGTATAATTGTATTTTTATATCTGGTTATTTATGTTCAACGGATCTCGAAAACGGCTCTAACGATTTTCTCGAAATTTGGAACATGGTAGCTTTATGATATAAAAATTCGATTGCACTAGGTATCATCCTTGGGAAAACTCGCTGAACGAGATTAAAAGAATAATTCATCCTTGGCTGAAACAGCTGTGGATAGTAAAAAAGTGAGTGAGCGAGTATGTGAAAAATCAAAAAATCGCATCCCCGAAATTCATAAGACGACATAGAGCCAGCTGTGAAATATAATACAATCATTTCAGAGAATTATGTTCTGTTTATCAATGAATAAAAATCTGGTGTGGCGCACTCACACAACTTTCCTTGCCGTTATGAAAATTGATCACTTGACGCCAGTGTTCTCGCGCATCTCAAGTCTACTTATAAACAAAGATCTTAGCCAGCTGGTGACAGGACAATAACGCTGGAGACATACGAGGTCTGCTATCTCTTCATAGTGAATCATTTGATAGAATCAACAGTTGCCAACAGTTTGCAATTGGATAATCACATTTCTCGAATTTAGAGCTTATTTTCAATTTTAGGTGAAAATGTTACTGAACATTAATTGTAGAGATTTTCATGCTCAATCTTTTACACTCAATTTTTTTTGTTTAAATTGTATCTGAAGCCTGATAATTGAGAATCTAAAATCAAACTTTGCATAGATGGGGTGGAGCTCCTGAAATTTTTACAGATATGAGACTTGTGGCAGTTGATAGAGCTCATTAATGACTAGAGAAGAAGAAGAAAGAAGAAAAAATGCTTTATTGAACAGTATTTTCATACAATGCAATGAAATTTGTAACACACATTTACGGCTTGATACTTTTTGATCGTCAGCCGGAAAGTCGGTAAAATGTTGAAACTAGTGACAATAACAATGAAAATAAATCAATATCAAGCAATAGAGACGACTATAACTTGTAATAATCGAAAACACAACAAAAATCTGAGAAAAAAAAGCATAACATACCTCGAGAAATAAAACAATAAGAAAAATATGTCATTAATGACTATTTCAGGTATGAATTTTATCAAAATCGTTGGAGCCATTTTCGAGAAAATCGCGAAAAACCCTGTTTTTGACAACATTTTCGCCATTTTAGCCGCCATCTTGAATCGCATTTGATCGAAATTGTTCGTGTCGGATCCACGACGCACATACACTCATACACACACACACACACACACACACACACACACACACACACACACACACACACACACACACAACACACACACACACACACACACACACACACACACACACCACACACACACACACACACACACACACACACACACACATACAGACCAATACCCAAAAACCACTTTTTTGGACTCAAGGGACCTTGAAACGTATAGAAAGCTAGAAATTGGGGTAACTTAATCTTTTTCGGAAAGCAATACTTTCCTTACCTATGGTAATAGGGCAAGGAAAGTAAAATTAACGAGCGAAGTTCGCTGCCCTGATATTGTAATATTAACTGTTCATTCTCGTTCATAATCAATTATATTTTATAAAACAGGAAACTATATTTTCCAATAATTCCATAATGAATTTTAATTATTAAGATGAAATATTTTGTTACTTAATGATAAATTATTAAAAGACGATCTGGCAACAAAGCAAAGCGAGAAAGAGATAGCGCTGTCTGCTTTGTTGAATGATAGACAAGGATGGCAATACCATTGCTAATCAAATACTGCCATTATAACGTGGACTTGACTATATTTAGGCTATAAGTCAGTCCTTCAGTCTTCATACAACCCACCAATCCTATAACTATATATTGCAACAAAAATACTAGTCCTACATACCAGGGGCCTATTTCACAAAGGTACAAGTATTGTTACCAACCATGGTTACGAACAAGTACTTGTAGTTACAAGTTTACAAGTACTCACGTTTCACAAAAATTTATGATCTACAAGTTTACAAGTTTACAATTTTACAAGTCTACAAGTACTTCAATAGTAAACATAACCTATTTTCATGATGATTTTCTTTTTTCATCCTTTATAAAGGTTACTTGTACTTTTCAATAATTACTTTGAAAGCAATTTAATGTTCTTTGTACAGTCTACTTCATTTATTGCTGAATTTGTAACCTACACACTATATGTACTCTGTATATATATAGTAGATGTACTATATATAATGTATACTATATATACTGTGTATATATACTATAGTACACATAACCTATGAGGTAACACATTATAACTATTTTGGAAATGATTAAATTTGATTTCCAGATGCATATATTTTCAAAATAATCAATTTTAGAGGGATATAGGGCATTTTTGATTATTAGAAATATTATTGAATATTTAAAATCATTTTAATGATCACTTGTAAATCCTTTACATAGCTTTCCACCTCGGTAGAAATTTCATAGTTACGAACAAGTAATTTTGACAAAAATTGTTGGCTACAATGAAAATCTTTGTGAAACACTTGTTCGTAACAAGCAAATCACTTGTAAACTTGTAGAAATTCATTGTAACTACAAGTTTACAATTCTGCTTTTGTGAAACGCTAGTAATCAGCTGTTCTCCAAAACCATGGTTGGCAACAAGACTTGTAACCTACTTGTACCTTTGTGAAACGGGCCCCAGAAGACCTCCAACTATTACTATATCCATTCACATGTTGGCTATTAGCGAGTGTTACGGTATATTTAGTCAATATTTTCTGACTCATTCTAATTGAAATATACACGCTTTACGGTAATTGGAATTGCTCACTAAATTCTTCTTATGTAAGCCTCACAACAGCCTTCAATTATATTAGTTAACGGTAAACTTACTATGGTGAAATCCACGTTATAATGGCAGTGTTTGATTAGCAATGCCATTACCATCCTTGTCTATCATTCAACAAAGCAGACAGCGCTATCTCTTTCTTACTTTGCTCTGATGCCAGATCGTCTTTCAACAATGTAGAATTAATAGCTAATTGACAAAATATTTCATCTTAATATTATATAAATTCGTTATGAAATTATTGGAATAGTATATTTCGCACCTAGGGCCGAAAATGAGACTTTTCCGGCTCGAAATCGGTTTTCAAGTCCGAGGCCGTAGGCCGAGGACTAGAAAAGATTGAGAGCCGGAAAAACATTTTTGCCCATGGTGAGAACGTTATTTTTCGCCACACAGAAAAATAAACAATATAAATATGAGAATAATTGTTTATTAGGCACTTTCGAAAGCAAAACAGGAAGATCATAGCTCTAGCAAATCTGAGGTAATCTGAATATTAGGAAAATGTCCAAGTATTTTAATTTTTTATTCTGATTTGTCTAAATAGCCTAAAAGATTATGTTCAATTATGTAAGAGGTTGAGTTTATACTTTTTATTCTTCCAAATGACAATAAGATGATATTATTATAAATGTTTTGATTCTTGAATAATAAATACAAATAATGAAATTTTTTGATCAGCTGTTTTAGCACACTTGAAATTTGGCCAATCTGAATGTCAACGTCAACAATGCTTGTTGTCATTGACTTCGGAAGTTTAGGTTAGAAGTTCTATCCTCCTCTGAAAATCGAATTTGAATAGTTTATAATATATATCTTATCTGTATTTTATTCATCCAAATAAAATGATAGTATCTTATTGCAGAATACTTATTAAATTCTAGAAGCATAAACTGATTCCGTTTCATAAACCATTTTGTAAACACATTCACATCAAATCAGAATCAGCTGACTTCAAGGTTATTTTACAGCCCTAGGGCCGTAAAACTTTTACCGGCCTGGTCAGAAAACAATCATTTTCGGCCACCATATGACGCACGAAAACCAGCTCATTACATCCAAGTGGGGCGAAAAATATAATTTCTTGCTTAATAAAATATGATTGATCATTTTAAACGGGAATGAACAGTAAACATTAAATTAATAAACCTGTATCAGCTACCGTCTATTGACGGCATTGACAAGACAGAGGTTCGGCAACGTTGTTCTCCTATCTTTCTCCACTGCATTTTAACGCGGACCTCACTCTAGTGAGTTTCTCTCAGAACTGGCAGATTTCCTCATAAACAATAACAATGTACCCCATTCAAGCAACACTGACATTTTCAACTAAATTTCACTCAAGTCAAACTCACTTAAAATAAAACTGTCATAATTGATTAAATGGGAAGCAAGTACGTTGCTTCTTAATGGATACTGACAATTTTCAATGAATTCACAATAAACTGTTACATGCATTGATGTAATTTTACCTGAACATAACAATTTATAACCATATTACAGTGGTACAAACTCATTCTTCAAGTACAAGTTATATAACTATGGACATAGCGGTAAAAACATGCAGTTTTTACCATAAATGCATGTATATAGTAGCGACGTATTCCATTATTATAGAATTCTAGAATTTACTATGACCTTTGGTTTGGATTTAACGCTTAATTAACTGTTTTATTAATCAATTTGACTAGATAGTAACATTGAATTATACTAGTAGTATGACTCATTTTATAAAGAGATTTTCCTAGTAGTTTTATTTGAAAGAGTTTTACCTCTGTTATATAAAACTCTAGAGAGATCCAAGTTATAAAGTCAGCACCTGATTAACTTTGGTTTGCTATCCCTGTCAATCAGACAAAGCAGATAGCGCTATCCTTTTCTGAGAAGCTAGAAAAGGATAGCTTTTCTAGCTTCTCACCGTAATAAATTCGATCATAAGCTACAAATACATAAAATTAATTAGGAGAATATTGAATCTCAATGATCATGGAAATTGATAGTTAAATCATGAAAATCTATTTCATCTTGGTAAATATAGTATTGGTAGAGTAAACATAGCAGCTTGACGAAGATTTTGATTTGGACTGTAGTATCAATTTGAAAAGAGACAGTTTTGGATACAAACCTGTTATGCATTCTCACATAAGTGTAATAATTTTACATGTATGAATAAATATAATATATTCGATATATAATTGATCATAATTAACAGGAAACAACAATTAAAATTGGATCAGATATACTTGGATAACTTGAATCATAGCTATCTACTATTATAGAATGCAAATAAATAAGAGCATCTGTTAAATACTTCAAGTATAAGTAGCTGCTGATACGATTAAATTGAATACAGTATATTTACTCTATGGTACTATAGCAGCCGGTGGTAACGGAAAATAATTGCATAATAAATGATTGATTGATTGATAATCTTACCTGATTGATTGTCCATGATGTCATGGTAGCCATCAATTATGTCAAGCACTAAGGTAGCCATTTCGGTTTGGTATCTGTGCAAAAAAGAGAAACAAACATTTAGTTTCGAAGCTTTATCATCAATAAATTGAAGCACCTTTAGAAACTTTGAAGCATGGGAAATCGATAAATCACAGAAAAACAATACTATCATCTCTCCAATAAATATAATAGAGTTTATACTAATACTGGATAACTACTAAATATTATTGTGTTATTCACATTAACCTGTGAGTATTGATAGAATTGGAAACATATTGAATGAAAAAGACTAAGATATTGTCAAAAAACCACTGATTTATTGAAATTAGAAAGACCGGTTTCGGTTATTACACCATTGTCAATCTCTGATAAACAGAGATCAGGGAGTTTATCAGAGATTGACAATGGTGTAATAACCGAAACCGGTCTTTCTAATTTCAATAAATCAGTGGTTTTTTGACAATATCTTAGTCTTTTTCATTCAATATGAATAATTACCACAATATCAACTTCTCAACTACACAAAAAAGAATTGGAAACACTGATTATACTTATGTATTCATTTAAATTTAGATTTCATTGAAATTTATTTAGATTTTTATTCATAAGAGATGCTGATATTTTGAAGTGAATCTTTATTATTTATTGATTCATACAATAAGTACATCATGTTTGGGAGAGAAAAAATAAGCTAACCTTGTGCTATTCCTCTCCCAAATTTAGATAAGGTAGAATAAATGAATAAATATAATTTTATTGCCGCTCAACATTACAATAGTTATGGACAACGTCAGAAATTATTGTTTAGCAAACATAGTCAACCTATATTATAACATGGAGGGTTAATGTAAGAAACACCAGTCAAAATAACATACACGTAAAATATTATACAAGAAAACATGAATACTAGGAAGAATAGTATAAAATAGTTCATCTTAAAGAATAATTTGTTGAAATATTCACAGGTTACACATAGTCCGAAATACGTAAAGTCTAGTAGTTGTTCACTTCACAAAATTTTCAGTCCTTAATTATTTTCACAAAGTAGATTTTCAATTTAGAAGCTTCAAAACAAAATACATTTCTTTTCACGAACTGCTACTACTTAAAAGATGTCTCATACTATTTCTCCTCAATCATCTACAAAAACAGAAAATCTATCCGAAAACTAGGCTGACTACATAGTGAGGTCCACGTTATAATAGCAGTGCAGAAAGATAGGGAAACAGCGTTACCGATTCTTTGACGGTATCAGCTATCCTCTAGAGCTACAGAAGGCAAGGCAGAGAATCGGCAATGCTTTCTCACAGCCATTATAGACCTCACTATACTGCTAAACCTTCAAAAAAGGTAGTGTTTTTCGAATTAGCAGCCTTGAAATCTATTATTAGCTGTTGACATTTGTTCAGGTAGATTGGCGGTCCATTATTTAAGTACATAATCAACCTATACTTCAAACGGGCAGCATTGATTTAATGGCAAGAATTTAATGGCATTAATGTTATTTATAAGGAATTCTGACGGTTTAAAGTGAACTCCACTATAACGGGAGCCTAATTTATTAATAGTGTTAAGAGTCTTCCATGTAATGTCTAAAAAATATTGGTTCATGTTTGTACTTTGTAGTCTACAACTCGATACTAGCCTCGATACTAGCTTCGAAAATGGACCGAGCCATTATCGATGCTCTTATCGATGGTCAGGACCCAAGATCGATTATCATCGCAACTCCGACATAAACAGGCCTATTAGAAAGCACGTTGGTATTATCTACGCGTTGCTAGAATCGCAGCTTTTATCACTAATCGCAGCTCCGACATAAACGTACCCTAATATCGGGGACCGAGCTTCGCTCTGGAGTACAAAAATGCAGAAACAATTTACTACGAAAGAAAAAACTATAATAACATTTATCTGCTCATACAGAAATGTTCTATCTAATCACAGTAAATTGATATTAATCCCCAGAGGAATGCAAATATTTCCCTCACAAAGGCCCGGTTGCATAAAAGCCGGTTCAATTTTAATATTGATTAATTTCACGTGAACCAAATCAGACACCATTTCAAAAAGATGGATTTACTGGAATTAATCAGGATTGAAAATAACCCGGCTTTTATGCACACGGCACTAAGTACCTGATTGAATGATTACAAAAGTTCAACAGCTGAGTCATAATTTTGACACAGTCCCACACAGATGAACTCGCTCACTCACTTCCATCATCAACAGACGACGAAAAATTATTATCAGCTGTTTTTCCAAGGATGAATAATAATTATCCTATTAATGTCCTTCAGCGAGTTTTCCCAGGGATGAGACCTAGCGCAATCGATTTTTTTTATTATAAACCTACTACGTTCTGAATTTCGTGAGAATCGTTAGAGCCGTTTTCGAGATCCGTTGAGCATGAATAACCAGATAAATATAAAATATCGAGGTGAAATACAAACATATTAAAAGAAATTGCCCGTTCAATAGTATAGGATTTACTAATACGCTATACAGAGAGATTCAATCCAATCTGCCACCATTCCTTGTAAACAACATCAATACTAACTTCCAATTCAACTAAAGCTGATATTTCAAATTGAGACTCCCCGCATCAACAACTTGATTAGGCTACAGACGAGCCTAATTGAGTCTAATAAGTTAAGATAAAGAAGGCGTTATCAGCCTAATATCCAAGGTAGTAATTAGGTATAAATATTTGGACCAGTAGCCTATAATTTAAAGCCTTCTGAATAGAATAAGGTACAGTGTCATTTTTGAAGGCTTTTCTTATTACTATTTATTGTTTGAACATGTTCCATCATCAGCGTTGCCGATTCTCTGCCTTGCCACGACCTTCTATAGAGGGTAGCTAATACCGGTATAATTACCGAGCTATAAAAGGATAGCGCTATCTGCTTTGTCGAATGATAGACAAGGATAGCAACACCAATGTTAATCAAATACTGCCATTATAACATAGCTATTATAACTTTCCACAGTAAGAACATAACCTATTTTAATAGACATGTTATTAGCTATCAGAATTTGTGAACATAATAGTTTTGGGCTGTGCCTGTTGGTCTTTCCTGGTCATATTTATATGACTTACTAGCCGTCAGGCTCGCTTCGCTCGCCATATCCGTCTAGCCAGGGGGCTCCGCCCCCTGGACCCCCGACTGTATCGTCCAAGAATGAGATCAGCAGGCGAGCAATTCATTTGATTCATTTTCATTTGAGCATTTCTATCATATGTTAGGACAATCCAGTCGGGGGTCCAGACTAAACGTCTGGCTAAACGGATATGGCGAGCGAAGCAAGCCTGACGGCTATTAATATAATATTCCCAGGATTGAAGTAGCAGTGCCCAATCAATTTTTCCACGATAAATGCATTTAAATCTTCAACTTTGTGCCAACCTAACAAAGTCTACTCAACTTAATGCCAACCTGACAAAATTATTAATTTAGTTGCCAGTTAACAACTGTTTCGAAGAGGTACTCTATCTAGATTATAGTTCTATAGTAACATATGATATGGAAATTCAATTATAATTAAGAGATTGGGAGAAGAAGAATATACATGCTAAAAGACGAACTTTAAACCCTTAAAAACAACCCTTAGAGTTAGAATATTGCCAAAAGATTTCTTAGTGCGCCTCTAAAGGGCCAACTGAACATACCTACCAAATTTGAACGTTTTTGGTCCGGTAGATTTTTAGTTCTGCGAGTGAGTGAGTGAGTGAGTGAGTGAGTGAGTCAGTCAGTCAGTCAGTGAGTGAGTGCCATTTCGCTTTTATATATATAGATAAATGTATTAACAAATAAATAAATAGACCTCACTATAGTTAATCTGTATTGTTTATGTTCTGGATTAAAGTATTTTAAATAACATACATCAATATTTTTTCATATTTTTAGACAGTTTTCAGTGCAGTATTTCCGTGTTTGAGACTGAATGACGTATTCCAAATATTAAGATATCAAGGATCTAACTCTTATTATTCATTTCACATTAGTTTCAAGAATTTTTTCCATCCCTCACAAAGAAATCCCCAAATTTATCAATTACAAAAACACATTTTTATCTTCCAAATGGAATCTTCTATGAAATTCTCAGTCTCGGTTTCTCAAAAGTCTGTTGAATTTCAAACATGATCAAATGCCACGAGACCCAACCAGGGAAAAATTTTCTGAAAAGAAGGCTTCTCTAATTGATTCACGTAACATTTAATCACTGTTAAATTCAACAGGCCTTTGTGCAACCGAACCAATAACTTTGAAACACCTGGACCTACCTCTTTATATCCATTTCAAATTAGTCACAAGTTTTTCATCACTCACAAAGTGAATACCAATTTATAGATTAAGATAATACATCTATATATTTCAATTAAATCATGTACTAGTAATAAATTTACTGCAAAACACTAGTTAATCCACTCAAAACAAATTTATCAAACCACTAGCATGTTCAAAGACAATACACTTCAATACACTAGACTGTGTATTAATAATACACTGACCCATTAAACGTTAGAAGTAACACTACCGGTGTTAATTATAATTATTGTTTATTAGCCTGTACTTAATTGACAACTCAGCAGTATTGTAACAGTGTGTCAACTAAATCCAAATTAAATCCGGTGTTGCCAAATTTGGCATTATTTCATAGCTGACAAACTATATTATGATGATAGCCTTAGTGTTCGATTTCAGTTTATTTTTATGATCAATTATTTCAAAACTAAATTAGCTTATAATTCATTTGAGGGCTACTTGATAGTTTTATTCTCATAGATTCACTAGTATAATAGAGAAAATAATCGAAATAATTTAACAATAAATAAGTGATATTTTTGAAAAAATCCCAGTGTTTTCATTATGGATAGATATCACAACATCTCACCGGCAACATTATCTGAAGAGAAAATATAGTGAAAGATGTACTCAATGTATCATTTCTATATGCTATTTCTTTTTTATTTAGTGTCGTCAAATATAATAAAAGGGTACTGGAGTGTTTCTCTATAATATAGTAAAGGAAGGAATCGTCTTAACAACATGCACGGGATAGGAAATTCACGATTGACGCATCATCACGTCTCAACTACTCAACTGATTAACTTCAAATTTTGCATATAAATCATTAATTTACCAAGGATGGTTATAGGCTTATTTTGAATATTCTTCAAGATTTCAGTAGGTCAAGTTTTCAATCAGATTCTCAAAGCAGATAGCGCTATAATTTTCTAGCTCAGCAGCGTTGCCAAATTGTTTTTCAACTATGTAGAAACATAATTAATTTACAAGATATTCGTCAAATTCTCGATTATAAAAATGTATTATTTAATCATTGACAAATTGCTTTTTAAAACAAGAATAAACAGTTGATATTACATCAGATATATCGGCATCAGCAGCTATCTTCTATAGGAGACGGTGACAAGGCAAAGAATCGTGAACGCTGTTCTCCTATTTCAATTTCAACACACATATCATTAAATACAAAATTTATATATATTTTAATCCCTCTGGCTTTTATTTTTATCATTCTCCAATGCCATTATAACGTGGACCTCACTATAGAATATACTAATCTTGTAATACATAGTGGACTAATACTAGTATTATACTACTCCTATACATAGTAAACTACCAGTACATAGAGCTATAATGATCGTTTTTCAATGTAAATGAGTTTTTCGATGCAATTATGTGCTTCCGGAATTGGCAAGACATACCAACATAATAATTAGCATGTCTTTACTCATTAAATACATCACTTAAATACTGTCAGTCTAAACTTACGGAAAATAAGATTAGAAGCCACACTATAATGAGGCTTACATTATAATGGCAGTGGAAAAAGATAGCAAAACAGTGTTGCTGATTCTCTGTCTTGCTACTGCCTTCTATAGAGGATAGCTGACACCGGTCTATCTGATGTAATAATCAACTGTTTATTCTTGTCTTAATCGATTAATTATATTTTATTCGCCAAGAAAATATGTGTTCAATGTTGCGGAGCTAGAAAATGATAGCGCCAGCTGTTTTGTCGAATGATAGACAAGGATATCAACACCAATGCTAATCAAATGATTTATTTCACACTGATTTATTTCATTGTATTAATTCAAACTCGGAGATAAATCAAAGTAAACCTTTGCAGTTGGATAGAGCTTTGAAATACTTGAAATGGAGGACTCTGATTGGCTGTCTGGCTAGAACGGCGTACTGCGCTGTGATTGGCCGAGAGTTGTCACGCCTACTTTTAACACTTGTAGGAGAGGGAGAGCTAGCCAATCAACGTTACTGTTGAATCGTCCGTTATAGTGGGTTATAATTGCCATGGAGAAAGACAGGGTTCACGATTCTCTGCCTTGCCACTACCTCTTATAGAGGATAGCTGATACCAATGTACCTAGAATTCATGTATTCTAGATTCATTGGCTGATACTGGTTTGTATCTGATGTAGTATTAATTGTTTATTCTTGTTCACAATAATCAATTATATTATATTTGTCAAGACAATATAATTCTTTAAGATTGAATAACAAATTTTCATAATTGAGATAAGATATTTTGTTGATTAATTACATTTCTACATTGTTAAAAAACTATCTAGCAACTTTGTGGAGCTAGAAAAGGATAGCGCTACCTGCTTGGTCGAATGATAGACAAGGATAGCAACACCAACGTTAATCGAATACTGTCATTATAACGTGGACCTCTCTATAGTGACATTAATGAGTTGTATTTGTGCTATTATACAATCAATACATTTTTTAAAAGATTTTTCCTACCTAAACAATACAAACATACAACTAAAACCACATCATAGTACAATACTGAGAATGACACACATGAAACTCAATATTTTGATTAATGATTTCAGCTTTCTATTTTTTATGAATAGAAAATTCATTGATCATTTGGAAGAAGCCAGTGATCTCTTTCAATAGACATGCTTAATTTCTCTTTCATCAGCTTCCTCTCTCACTCTTCAGTGTAAATCAGATCAAACTTTCAGCATTGCTTGAAACGGAATCATTGACCTTATTTACATGGAATGCTGAAAGTACCAAGTTAATTTTACTATACCATTCTTCTCTCTCTTCCTCTCATATATTTGGTAGAGAGTTAGTGGGGAGGATATTTTTAATATTCTTCCCAAAGAATGGACATTGATATGTCCAAAGCTCCGCCAATTTATGTAGATGCATAACAATATGATTATTATCTATAGTTATTATATTACAAATTGCTTTTTCATATCATATACAGTTCAATAATTATTTTCTTAGTCTATATTATGTAAATTCATCTATAATTTTGCTGTATTGTAAGCTATTGTATATAAGTGTATAAGCCAGTATATATTGTAATCTACATAAATAAAGTACTCAATCAATCAATCAATCAATATTTCTTTCAAATTTTGACCTCCCATATTTATCTTTCCCTATTTTATTACCCTTTTTATTTATTCATCGTAAAAAATACTACAATCATAATTTAATTATGACATTGGATGGAAAAATAGGCTGAGCCTGTACTATTTCTCTCCAAAAATTTTGATAAAAAGTTAATGTTGTCAAAAGTTTGAGGTTATGATATCACACACTGCTTCTTCACTTGATTTTTGATCCAGGAATATTGATTTGAAGATTTAGAATGTTCATAAATAAGTACATCATCAAACTGATAGGGAGAGGAAAAATAAGGCAACCTTGTGCTATTCCTCTCCCAAATTTATGTACCTCTTTTTGAAGTATGAAAAAAATCTCTATTCCTCGCTTTTTTTCACTCTCTCCCTCCCTCATTTACTTGTATCTCTCCTACTTGATAAGTACAATACTAAATTCTCATAATTCGCTCTCCTTATTTCAAATTTTGTCCTCTCTTACATCTCCTTCTCATTTTTTTACTCTCTCAACCTCTCTCATTTACACTCTCTCTCACTCACCTCTCTATCACTCTATCATCCTCTCAACCTCGCTCTCTTGTGTCTCTCCCACTTGGTAAGCACGGTACTGAATTTCTCTAAATGCACTCTCCTTATTTCAAATTCTGTCCTCTCTTACATCTTAATCATTCTCTCTCTCTCTTGTCGGTGACATGACTATCAGGAAATACAGTAGGCAGTGAGCAGCATAGCGGCAGTACTGACTTTCACCTCTCAACCGAATGATGTCACAAAAATAATCCAACACACAAATTTCAAACAAGCAGGTCTTTAAAAATTATAAATCAGCTGATTATAAATCAATTGAAATGGGAAATTTACCCTTCTTTTACTCAATGGATTATCCTTCACTACATTTTTAATAATTCAATATTCATGATAAACAATTATTAAAAAGCATGAGTTTGAATTTGCAACTGATTTCCAATAAATTTCCACAAGTCTGGTGGTTCACCCGACAATACCAGTTTTCGATTTGGACTGTAGTATAAATTTGAAAAGGGACAGTTTTGGGCATAAGCCTATTGTGCCTTCTCATATGAGTAGTCTATGTATATGTGCCTTCTCATAAAAAAAATATTGTACATGACTTAAGGGCCGGGTTTCGAGCTCGGGATTCAGGTAAGTTCTAGACCTTAAACAGCTGGAGTCTTAAACAGCAGTAAATAATTGCAGCAAAATAAATATTTATTTTCTCATTTCTAATATTGGAAACGTTTTTCCTTGACGAAATTAAACATTCCTATAAATGATTCAAAATAGCTGAAACTTTACAGTATTTTCTCTTTATTTTTTGTTCAATTTTCTAGTTTTTTTTCCAAATTTAATTTAAACGTGACTTTGACAATGACTACGACTACGTCCCGTTTCGGAAAGCCAATTTTCTGACTCCAGCTGTTTAAAGTCTAGAACTTAGTTAAATCCCGAGCTCGGAAACCTGCCCTTAGTTTCTTATTTGAGATAGTTTTTTGATAGTTTCGAATTCAATTGGATTCTGTTTGAGAGATGGTACCATAGAGGAAATATAACAAAGATAATGAATGCTTTCATTCCTGTATGATAGTACATTCAGAGATGAACTATGGTTTCTCTATGATCAATTTTAGAAGAAACCCGGTTTATTTAAGGGTTGAGAACAGTGCTTACATTATAAAATTGAAAGAGAATAAGATATTTGAAATTAAGAACAAGTTCATTAATTAATGACTGAAAATTCACACGAAATAGTGAACTATAAAGGCAGAGAAATGTTATTTAGAATACAGCAACTGAGGCAGGAAACCACTGAAACCACGGAAGATAAACTTGCGGAAGAGATGTGGAACTATTTTCATAAATATTATTAGATTACAATCATGGAACAGGTTCACCCTGACTATAATAACTGGTTTACATCAAAAATAAATATCTGACATGTATTCAATATTGTTTCAGCTATCATTGACTACAATGGAATTCAGGTAAAACTGTCAGCTTTCATTCTATTAGAAGCTATATGTTGTCACATGCCTCGTTACGGTCTCTGAATCATCACCCATTTTGTTAAAACTTTATTGATTTGAATTTAGTTTACTAAATCGAATCTACTTTATTCATAACTAGCAGGTAATCCGTACTCCGCAACAGTCTACTTAAAAACTTGACAAACTGAAATCTTGACCTACTGGAATCTTTAGGAATTTAAAATAGACCTATAACCAACCATCCTCGGAAATTAGAAATTTATATGCATAATTACAAGCATTTCTATGCTTCCAAGTTTCTAAAGGTGCTTCAATATTATTTATTGATGACTTGCAGTTAACCCGTGATCCGCATAGGGCTGTATTAAAACTTGACAAATTGAGATCTTCAGGAATTAGAATAGACCTATAACCATCCTCGGTGAATTAAGAATTTATATGCAAAATTACAAGTTAATCAGTTGAGTAGTTGAGACGTGATGATGCGTCATTCGTGAATTTCCTATCCCGTAAGTGTATAAGCCAGTTCTTTCCTTTATTATAATAGAGATAGCATTCTTGTGCTTCCTATACACAGTGTCTTATTATGTTTGTTATGGATAAATACCACAAGTATATTATTCCCACAGATGGAAATTACTGAGATATTGCAATTATTCAAAATGCTAATGAATTAATTATTATTATTGAACGAAAATCCAAATTAAATGCTGTAATTCACCCCGAAGACTTCTGCTACTGCAAATATTGACAACAGGGTAATAAACAGCTAGATGGAAGCTGGGCTGACAAATAATTTTTGTATAGTAGCGCTCATCGAATTTCCATCTAGCTGTTTACCCTGTTGTCAAAATTTGCAGTAGCAGAAGTCTTCGGGGAGAATTACAGCATTTAATTTGGATTTTCGTTCAATAATAATAATAAAACTAATATATTATACCCTTTTAGTATATTATAGTTTGTGAAATCGTAAGAGGTGCTCCCAAGAAAACACTTTAGAATGGATTAAAGATTGAAAGAATTAAAATACAAAAAAATTCAAGAAGTAACCGATAAAGGTCAAGATAATACTTAACAGAGAGGACGTTCAAGAAAAGAAGGAATATACAGAACGATGAGGATGGAAGAAACAGCCAAGAGAAAGAAGAACATGAAAAAGAGATTGATTGATTGAGTACTTTATTTATGTAGATTACAATATATACTGGCTTATACACTTATATACAATAGCTTACAATACAGCAAAATTATAGATGAGTTTACATAATATAGACTAAGAAAATAATTATTGAACTGTATATGATATGAAAAAGTAATTTGTAATATAATAACTATAGATAATTATATTGTTATGCATCTACATAAATTGGCAGAGCTTTGGACATATCAATGTCAATTCTTCGGAAAGAATATTAAAAATATCCTCCTCACTAACTCTCTACCAAAAAAGAAGAGAAGGAGAGAGGAGAGGAAGACAAGGAAAATAAGAGAAAGAAAACAGAATTATGAGGAGGGAAGTAACAGCAGAGAAGTAAAATAGGAGACAGGAGAGGAGGAGTAGGAGGAGGAGAAGAAAGATAAGAAGAAAAAAGAAGAGACGGAAGTAAGGGGTTTCCACAAAGTATCAAGTCAAGTACAGTAAACAGTAAAAATCGACAATAATCGACAGTAATAGGCTTGAGATAACAGTAAAAGTTGCGAAATAAACGCCCTATACCATGGGATATCTACTTACGCTATTGTTTCTCTATGATATTGTATTCATCTCACAGTAAAATTTTTCAATCTCAACATACTTACAAAAAATACCGTAAATTTCCGAGATAAGTGGAAATGTAAGCTCATTTCGACTATATTATCCATCACAATTTGGGAGAGGAACAGTTCAGGGTTAGTCATGTTGATTCTCTACCAATCCTTGACTCCTTGACGTTGTGCTTGTGAAATCAAATAAAATTTTACTTATAGAGAGGTCCACGTTACAATGGCAATGGAGGGCAATAGGAGAACAAAGTTGCCGATACTCTGTCTTGTCAATCCCTTCTATAGACGGTACCTAATACAGGTTTATTGCTTCTACAGGTTCTGCTATCTTTATCCACTGCCATTATAACGTGGACCTCACTATAGAATATAATGAACGTGAGAATAATCAGTACTTTCGGAGTATACAAGGTGTACAAGCATGAGTATATAAAGAGTCATTTTAAAACACTAAAGAATGGAATAAAACAATCTTTTAAGTTTTCTCTGACAGTGGTTTGTGGTTTCTATGCTTCCGAAAAACATGAACCAATTATAATGATTTACTGATAATAAGCATTGAAAAAATATATCTGAGAATAATCAGGGCTTAGAAATGCTTTAAAAAACTGTGGTCGATTTCTACTTCGGAAACATACTGACCGATATCATGGTGAACAGTCCTATTTCCTATCTACATCATATAATTCATCTGAGAGAGAAAAAAAAACTTAAAAAATATTTTAGAACATTGTGGTCTCTCTTAAAGAAACAAAGCTTAGAAATGTTTTAGAACATTGTGTAGTTCAACTCTCTCTACATCTACTATAACTTTGAAGTAGATCTTACAATAGTGAGGTCCACGTTATAATGGCAGTGGAGAAAGATAAGAGAACATCATTGCCGATTCTCTGCCTTGCCGCTGCCTTCTATAGAGAATAGCTGATACCGGTGTATCTGCTGTAATATTAACTGTTAATCCTTGTTTCAAATAATCAGTCATATTCTTTAAAATGTATGAATTCAGGGCTACTTTCTTGTATTTATAAAATAGAATTATAGTACCCTTTAAAATTAATAAGATATTAAAAAATAAGAATACAAATTGTAATGTGTATTTCGGTGATCACACCATGTGGATTAAAATAATATACTATTATTATTCATATTCTATTATTCATCATTACTATTAGATTTTCATAATTGAGATTGATTATTTTGTTAATTAGTTATATTGCTCATTGTTGAAAACGATCTGGCAACGTTGTGGAGGTAAAACAGGATAGCGCTATCTGCTTTGTGGAATGATAGACAAGGATAGCAACACCAATGCTAATCAAATACTGTCTTTATAACGTGGACTTCATAAATTCGACAAGAATTTAAAGAATTTATAATGGCAGTACCGTATTTGATTAATTTAAGTGTTGACTATCAATCAATAAAGCAGATAGCACTACCTTTTCCCACCTCTGCAACGTTTCCAGATTGTTTTTCAACAATGAAGAAATATAATTAATTGAAAGAATAAGATGTTGATGTTGTCAATACGGTATCACTATATTATTTGTTCAAAAATTAACTTACCTGGTTCTGTGATGTGAATTAGTTTTTGAAAAAATATACAGTAGTGGTACCGTATTGACAAAATCAACGTCTTGTTCTTTCAATTATGGATAAATACCACCACATCTCATACCATACAATCGAATTTAAAAAGACATTTAAAAGACATTTTTAAATTTCAAGAATTTATAGACATTTTTAAAAGTGTCTACTTGGGGAAACACAGTGACTGATATGTTGGTGGTATTTTAGTTGTTTTATTTGGGTTATGCAACCTAACCCAACCTGGTTGCACGTTTCACCCGATCATCCGGTCACTGCCTCACTGGTCACTCTCGGCTCTCGGTGCTTCGGACTACTGGCCGACAAGCCCAACACTTTCTACTCTATCAATGACGCCTGCTGCTAGACCGTCTCCAGACTATCTCTTCTTCTTCTTCTTCTTCTTCTTCTTCTTCTTCTTCTTCTTCTTCTTCTTCTTCTTCTTCTTCTTCTTCATTTGCTACTTCTTCCAAGTCCCAGTCACCTTCTAATCAAAGAGTCTACTACTTTTACCAATATCATCACATTAGTTTTCTCATCTTCTTTGTTAGATTGATTGATTCCTTCCTCTTCTAGTTCTTTTCATCTTCTTCTTCTTCTTCTTCATTGTTTTCTACCTCCTTTCCTTCTTCTTATTCTTCTTTTCTTCTAGTTCTTCTACTTATTCTTGTTCTTTCTCTTCTTCTTTGTCTTCTACCTCTTCTTTTTCTTTCTTCTTCTTCTTCTTCTTTCTTCTTCTTCTTCTTCTGCTGCTGCTTTTGCCACTTCTTCCAAGTCTTTGCCACCTCACATTCTTCTCAATATTTCAATCTTCATTATCATTATCATCATCATCATCATCATCATCATCAATCTCTTTTGGGTAGTCGCACATCATACCTTGACTCTTTCTTCTCCTTCGTTTTCTAATTCTTCTATCAAGTCCCTGCCTCATCCTCTTATCACTATCATCTCTTATCTTAGGTTTTTGGTAGAGAGTTAGTGGGGAGGATATTTTTAATATTCTTTCCGAAGAATGGACATTGATATGTCCAAAGCTCCGCCAATTTATGTAGATGCATAATAATATGATTATTATCTATAGTTATTATATTACAAATTGCTTTTTCATATCATATACAGTTCAATAATCATTTTCTTAGTCTATATTATGTAAATTCATCTATAATTTTGCTGTATTGTAAGCTATTGTATATAAGTGTATAAGACAGTATATATTGTAATCTACATAAATAAAGTACTCAATCAATCAATCAAACCTCTTATTTTTCTTTCTTCTTCTTCTTCTTCTTCTTCTTCTTCTTCTTCTTCTTCTGCTGCTGCTTTTGCCACTTCTTCCAAGTCTTTGCCACCTCACATTCTTCTCAATATTTCAATCTTCATTATCATCATCATCATCATCAACATCTCTTTTGTGTCGTCGCACATCATACCTTAACTCTTTCTTCTTCTTCGTTTTCTAATTCTTCTATCAAGTCCCTGCCTCATCCTCTTATCACATTATACTTCCTAAATTACGACTGATATCAATTTTTTCCTGTTCGTTCAACTCATATTGTTCATAATCTGGAATCCGAGTCAAGTAATGTAGTTCACAAGAATCAAGAGATTCAGGATGAATGAACAAAAATTGATCATTCTCTCTTTCTCCTACGTCTCCTTCCCCTCCTCCTCCTCCTCAGCAATGCCAAGAACAGAGTGAAAGGTCGCAGCCTTGCCCACACACACACACACACACGCACACGTCTCTTCCTTCCGTATTTACAGTGTTCACACGTACACACACGCGCCCACATTCTTTCATTCACCATTTGTTACACTTTTCTCTACTCTCTCTCTTAAAATATTTCTCGTTTTCTCTCTTTCACTCTTTTCTCTCTCTCTCTCTTTTCTTAAATCTTCATATTAAAACTTTTACATTTATAAATAAATCTTGAAATTAACGTTTTGGTAGAGTTAGTGGGATTTTGAATGTTCTTCCCGAAGAATGGACATTGATATGTCCAAAGCTCCGCCAATTTATGTAGATGCATAACAATATTAACTATAGTTATTCCAAATTGCTTTTTTCATATCATATACAGTTCAATAACTAATTTCTTAGTCTATGTTATGTAAATTCATCTATAATTTTGCTGTATTGTAAGCTACTGTATACAAGTGTATAAGCCAGTATATATTGTAATCTACATAGATAAAGTACTCAATCAATCAATCTCTCTACATTTCTTTCTACATTAGGCCTCAGTATTGAAATTTACATCCAACGTCTCTCTAACAACATTGAGATAGACTGAAAATTATGTGAAGTGAACAACTACAAGACTTAATCTATTTCGGACTATGTGTAACCTTATCTAAATTTGGGAGAGGTATAGCACAAGGTTACCTTATTTTTCCTCTCCCTAAAATATTTGATAATTTACTAGTTCTATGAATCAATGAAGAATAAAGATAGGAAACAGAATTCCACGAAATGTTTCTTTCTAATAGCCTCAGAGCCTCAGATTGCATCTGATAGGTGGAAACATAGTGGAGCTGCGAAGGTAGCTTCAAGCCTGAGAGTGTTAAATAATAATAATAATATCGAGTGACCTGGCTGGCTCAGGTCTGGTGTCAGAGTTTTCAGGTCGCAGCTGATCAATTTCAGGGACTCTGACATGACCTAACGACTGCTTTTTAGGCAGCCGGGACCGACGGCTTAACGTGTCCATCCGAAACACGGGAGTGGCCCGAGATAAATATCTTGCCCGGGCCGGGATTTGAACCCAGGCCTCTGAATCATAAAGCCAGCATCTGAATGTTAAACGTAATGCCTGTATTCAAATGGGTCGAAACATACCACTCCATTCTGAACACCACCATTTAAATACATGCGTTACATCAAACCATAGAGAAAAGATAGCATAAGAAGATATAATTCCATAGTATAGGTTGTTTATGTTCAAATTTCAAGCTTTTTACTGTCTATTATAACTGTTCTGTTGAGGGAGAGTCTAAAGGTGCGTACAGATTTACGCGCCGCGAACATGAGCAATTCACTTTTAATCAGCTGATGCCAAGCTTTTTATATCTATATCTTATACCGTTTCTGTAAAAATACAGATATAGTCAGCTGATTAAAAGTGAATTGCTCATGTTCGCGGCGCGTATATCTGTACGCACCTTAAGAACGGCACAGTATGAGAGACAACCAGCGTCACATACCTCCACGAAAAATAAATACTATAGTGAGTTCCACGTTATAATGGCAGTGGAGCAAGATAGGAGAACAACGTTGCCGATCCTCTGTCTTGTCAATGCCTTCTATAGACGGTAGCTGATACAGGTTTATTGATGTAATATTAACTGTTCATTCTCGTTTGAAATCAATTATATTTTATTAAGCAAGAAATTAAATTTTTCAATAATTTCCTAATGAATTTTCATAATAAAGATAAAATATTTGTTGTTTAATGATTAATTCTACGATCTGACAAGACGATCTGAGAACGATCTGGACGATCTGACAACAGAACAAAGCGAGAAAAAGATAGTGCTATCCGCTTTGTTGAATGATAGACAAGGATAGCAATACCATTGCTAATCAAACACTGCCATTATAACGTGGACGTCACCATAGGACTATGATGATCAGCTGCGACCTGAAAACTCTGACACCAGACCTGAGCCAGCCAGGTCACTCGATATTATTATTATTATTATTACCATAGGACTATCGGCTTTAGTGAAATTTGGCACATAAACGCCCTATACCTCGGGATATCTACTTGCGCTATATTTTCTCTATGATTAAACACACTCAAGTTTAAAACTATCTTCGCCGTTTAACCAAATTTCTTACTCAAGTTTCAGAATTGAGCTGATTTTGGAAGTAGAATGGTGATATTATTGGGATATTGTAATACCACTTGGGGTTATTATCAATCTGTCATTCAGGGCAACATCCAAGTTTAATGCTAAACTAAGTTTACATGTAGTTAAAGACACGTTTATTGTAATGTATTTCATTCCAGGTTTCAACCAACAGCTAATCTATCTCCGTTTAAACCAAGATGGAGCAATATGGGCCTAGTAACCAGAGTTGAAATTTGATCATCCTCGGTTTAGTACACCATTGGTTAACTCAAATCTTAATCTTAAACTGAATTAATCTTTGTTTAAATTTGATCTTCCTTGGTTTAGTAAATCATTGTTCAACTCAAATCCGAATCTTAAATTGTATTAATCTTTGATTAAATTAGATCTTCCTTGATTTAGTAAACCATTGATTAACTCAAATCTGAATCTATAAAATCCCCAATATTCCTCCATATTCCTTTATTCCCAATATTCCAATGTTGGCTTGCATAACACTACAATCTCAAACAATAATTCCATTTCAAATTTCAATCCAAATGTCAAAAAAAATATGAATACATCACCACTCGAACAGGAAGCACAAGACTCGGAATGAAAAAAATCGCTAGAATTTAGAAATCAAAATGCCAGCTGACTTCTTAGCTGCTTACATAAGAGGATCACATTAAATTTCCTGTTGTTCAGCACACGCATGCAAGCAAGCTATTCACTTTCAACTGGCAGTATTCCTCGCCAATCCATGCTGCTACCCATTCAACCAATACTAACCGTATTTAAACGTGAATATCACTATAACTTCATCAGTTTTCTTTGTTAAAAACTTCTATCAACAAATAATAATAGAATACGCAACAGCTCTACGCACAGGAATTTTAGAATAGGCTGGCTTTACAATGAACATTTTTTACATGAATAAACAATAAAAGATTGAGTTGGTTTACAAAAGTAAATTTACACACACAAGTTTCTTATATCATCTTCTGTAAGTGAGAGAGAAAATCAGAGTTTAAAGAAAGAAACATAGAATCATGATGTGAGTGTGAGCGTCAGATTAGATTATAGAGTTCTGTATTCATGTATGTTACAATATATTCTGGCTTATACAAGAATTCACATTTTAAATGACATTATGGCTAATTATTCAACGAATTTTACAAAGTAGAGAAAATTATTAATCAGAATTAAGATTGAATGCAATTTACGATAACATAATATTGTAATGTAACTACATAAATCGGCGGTGTTTCAACAAAATAATTGTCGACTCTCTGAAAAGGATATAAAATAATATCCTTTCCATCAACACAAGACCACGTTGAGAGAGAAAGAGATTCAGAGAGAGAGAGAGAGAGAGAGAGAGAGAGAGAGAGAGAGACAGAGAAGAGAAAGAAAATTGCAGGACATGAAGCAGCCTCCTCCACTAATGAAACTAAATATCACTTCCGGCCTCCTACACTTCATTTCCTGAGAAAAAGGATGAAAACGGAAAAGCGACCGGATAGAATGACTGAAAATGGAGGAAAATACGAAAAGAAAAGTGTAAGAAACCAGTTTCAAGCTACAGTTAATTAAAATTATTACAGTGTTTCAATTCGAAGTTCTCGTACAAGACAGTATGTTTTGAAAAAGTAGAATAATTGAAAACCAAATACTGTATAGAAATAGCAATGATTTACTATTATAAAAAAATACTTTCTAAGGAAAATAGGAATGCAAAATCTTTATTTAGAAGTTCTAGTACAAGAGACGATGTTTTTAAAAAGTAAGATAATTTTGTTAACTGTATAGGAATAGCAATGATGTACTATTATAAAAATAAGCCTCTTCAAGGAAAATAGGAATGCAAAATATTTATTTAAATAAGGAAACATTCGAGAAAAACGCATAAACTCAAGGAAACTGAAAGAAGCGCAAATATTTGGGAGTTGTCAATACTAGTTAGTACAAATATGAAAAAACTGAACCTTGAATGGGTTAAAAAATCAGGAGGAAACAAAGAAAAAATTCATGAATTTCAGATTGTATGAACCTATGAGTATAGGCGCAGATGTGAGTTTTAATTTGGTGATGTTCACATCAATAATTATAGTCATTTTACTCTACTGTACTGATACGGGTACTAGTAGAGTAGTAGTAGAGTATACTACTTATACTAGAGTATAAGTAGAGTATCAGTAGAGTAGAGTATACTACGGTCGTGTGTTGATGGGAAGGATATACATTACATTCTCTTGTACTTTGATTTTTTGTATTTATACATTGAACATGTCAATTTGATTATTTTTGTAATATTGTACAAGGAATGAATAAATTTGAATTTGAAAATATTATGCTATATCCTTTTCAGAGAGTCGACAATTATTTTGTTGAAACACCGCCGATTTATGTAGTTGCATCACCATTATTAGATTGAACATAACTTATCATACACATGATGAACATTTGTGTCTGTCAAGTTCCGTTCAATCTGATAGAATCTATAAGGTATTAACATTTTGTTAATATCTAATAGAATCTATAAGGTATTAACATTTTGTTAATAGCTTTGGTGTAAACGCAGTTTTAACATTTTCCGAATGTTGTCAATATCATCTGCTGGTGGAAGAAAACAACTGAAGAACATACAATGACCTTGCATTTTGGCAGCCAATGAACGTTCAAGTAAATAGAGGTGACTATTCCTTTTCTCAACATCTACTCTTTTATTGACTAAAAACCAGAGATAGAATGTAATGTATGTATAGAGTATATACATCCTCTCTGCTAAAAACGTGTGTTTTTCTTGTGATCTGCAAAACAGTTTTTTTGTGAATAAACTGCCCTTCATGCTTTGGTTGCAATGTGGTAATATCAACAAATTTGTGATAAGTCATTGAATAAAAAGACGAAATGATTTGTACAGGTATGGAGAATTGTAAGAGCCTCTTGTAGGTTTCTTCGAATAGACTTGAGCTAAACTTTTGTATTCACCACACTTCTCTCCTCTTAAGTGGTTCCTTCTCTTATAAGTTCTTTCTCACTCTTACCTCCATACAAATCCATACATCTCATTCTCTCACTCTTTCTTACAGCTTCCTCTTCAAAATATCCTTCCTCTTAACCCTGGTTTTCATTAGTAGAGTTAGGGCAGTTTGCACAGTCAAAGCTTGAACTCGATTTAATCAGCTGGTGGCTTAAACTCAAAATGAACCACATTATAACAAACTAGACTTGATACGGATTTAATCCAGTTTAAAATAAAATTTAATTTGAACTGTCACTGTGCAAACAGCCCTAATGGTAGTGTTCCCTGGGCAAGTACCAACTATCTTGTGAACTCTCCCAATGAAAACGTTCATGGTAGAGTACTAGTTTTTAGTAGAGTAGAGTGGGATAGTCCTCTACTACTTGCTTCCCCCCACCACCGCTTTTCACTAATCTACTCTACCACTACTATACTAATAATGAAAACAGTATTAAGCTAGTAGAGTGGAGTCATGCCATAGGCTATCAAGTTCAAGAAGTATTGTTATTTATTAAAAAGTGTTAATACGTGTTCAAGTGTTAATTTATTAAAAAGTATTGACATTATAAGGTGAGTTATGTTCACTAGACAATCTACTATTCTCAATTGTAGTGAAAAACAATTACTCGACCAAGTAAGTAGAGTAGAGTTAGCTCGGTAGAGTTAGTATGCCAGTTACTCGACCACTAACTCTAATAGTGAAAGCCAGGCTTTAGGGCCATATATACACCATCTACGTCCAACGCTAAACCACGTTTACTTGAGGATATGGTTGCATTTATCATAATGTGTTTCATACGGGGTTTGAGCGAGAAGCTGACATTTCTCCGGTCAAACCGAGGCCCGTAAGCAGGGTTTAAACGGAGAAATGTCAGCTGTTCGTTTAAACTCCGTATGAAACACATTATGATAAATGCAACCATATCTACAAGTAAACGTGGCATAATATTATGACCCTTAGGATTGATACAAGGTTACACATAGTCCAAAATAGGTTAAGTCTTGTAGTTAATCACTTCACAAAATGTTCAGTTCTCAATTATTCTCACAGAGAGGATTTTTTAATTTAGATGCTTCAAAACCAAACTGACTGCATTGGTTGAAGCGTCAGTGATGGAGGAAGGAAAATGAAAATAAGATGAAGTCCTCTATCAACTCTGATAATAACCAACTACAACTAATCCAACTAACAACTTCCAACTGATATCAGATCGATTAATTCGCTCGTATTAACATATCACAAAACTGGTCTACAGAATTGCTATACAACTTGGAAACCAGACGTCCTTACCATCATATACTGTAATACTGCATGCCAAATGCAAATTGAGGAAGTGAATATTCCACAGCAAGTGAAGAAGGAAGAATCAAACTCAGTTGAAAAACTAGTTGATAAAAAAACTGAAACCAGATATTTGGAAGTCACTGCAAGGGCATTCCAAAGTCAGGGACAACCGAAAAGAAAAACTGTACAACACGTTAATTCACACAAAAACGTAGCCGTTAATTTACACAAAAAAGTATCCGTTGATTCACAGAAAACTATCAGTTGAATTTATTTTTTGGTCTACAACTTGAGGAAGATCAAATTAGCAATCAACTGTACAACATGTTAATTCACACAAAAAATTACCCGTTAATTTACAGAAGAGTATAGTGGTTAATCCACACAAAAAATAACATTTAAATTCAGTTTTTGGTTTCCGATGCACGAAAGATCAAATCAGCAAAAGTGGGTACATCGAGTATATATAATGAGGTCCACGTTATAATGGCAGTAGAGAAAGATAGGAGAACAACGTTGCCAGTTCTCTACATTGCCACTGCCTACTATGGAGTATATCTGATCTAATATTACCCCAATGAAGCTAATAATTATTAACTGAAATTCCCAATAATGAATTTTATTAAATAGGTCACACACGTCATTGATAATATCATCAACTAGAAACCCAATTACATTAATTTTTTCAAAGCTCTCATCTTGGAAATTATGACCTTACTGATGAAATCAAATTATCGATTACCTTGAATTTGCAATAAGAACATCTTATCCATGAAAAAGTTCACGAGTGAAAAGGTGAATTTAAAAAATGTCCAGATTACATTGTAGAAATAAGGAAACCAATTTTCCCCCAATTTTTAAGCTAATTTCCAATAAAAATGGAATAAGATAACACAAATATAGAGTAGGCTGGGCTACAGTACAAGATTTTAATTAGTTATCTTTAATTATACATATATATTCTTTATTGATTGATACAATAAGTACATCATCAAAATGATAGGGAGAGAAAAAATAAGGTAACCTTGTGCTATTCCTCTCCCAAATTTAGATAAAATTACACGTAGTCCGAAATAGTTCAAGTCTTGTAATTGTTCACTTCACAAAATTTTCAGTCCCTCCTTAATTATTTTCACTAAGTAGATTTAGTATCACGTTATGACGACATGATCACGCGTTATTTTTTACAGTATACTAATTATTCTCTTCATTAATTTTTCAGTAGATAATTCGATTGTATAGAAGGAGATATTGTGATATTTCTCCATAACAAACATAATAAGACACCTAGAATAAGAAGCACAAATATGCTATCTTTCCTCTACGATATTACTATCTATACTATAATAAAGGAAAGAATATATCTATCCTATTACATTGAGCGAGCAATTTCTATATTTTTATATCTGGTTATTTATGTTCAACGGATCTCGAAAACGGCTCTAACGATTTTCACAAAATTTGGAACATACTAGGTTTATGATATAAAAATTCGATTTCACTAGGTCTCATCCTTGGGAAAACTCGCTGAACGACATTAAAAGGATAATAATTATTCATCATTGGCTGAAACAGCTGTGGATAGTAAAAAAGTGTGTATGTGAAAAATCAAAATATCGCATCCCCGAAATTCATAAGATGACATAATAGCCAGCTGTGAAATATGAACTCGATCATTATTTTAGAGAATTGTGTTCTGTTTATCAATACATAAAAATAACGAGCGAAGCTCGGTGCCCTGATATTACTATAATAAAGGAAAGAACTACTGGCTTATACAAGTACAGGATAGGAAAATTAAGTTTGACGCATCATTACGTCTGAACTACTCAACTGATTAACTTGAAATTTTGCATATGGATTCTTAATTTAACAGAGGATGGTTAAAGGCCTATTTTTAATTCCTCAAGATTCCATTGCGTCAAGTTTTCAGTTTGTCAAGTTTTAAAATTGCAGAGCACCCTTGCAGAGCACGGGTTACCTGATAGTATGAAATAAACTATTATTTCCTCTTATTACCACTTTATCACAGTGTATTTTTCTTTCTATTAATCAAGAGATTTTCAATCAATCAATATATAATCTTACCAAGTAAATTAACTTTTCTTTCCTCTGATACCACTTTATCACAGTGTATTTTTCTTCTTATTGATCAGGAGATTTTGAATCAATCAAGTGAAGTAACTTATCAAAGTGAGATTATCCAATCAAATTGCATATTATTGTCGCTCTGATTTCTAATTAGGAAGAAAAACACTGATCACTTTCCTTACCGGATTTCCCTACCAATAAATGACGTCATTAGAGAAACTGTAGCAAACGATAAGTCTACAATCGCAAGGTCGTTATACTGTTTAGGAAGTTGAGAAATTCGAAAAAAATCAAGAATACAGATTCACTCCTACACAAGTTACACCTATTCAAAGATCTACTTATATGACAATAGAATATTAATACATATGCACACTATTCCAACATTTTATTTCATTCTAGTTTCAAAGAGAGTTTCATTCTAAAATGTCAGCATCTCTTGAAAATAACCACATCACTTCCCATTCAGCCTACAGTGAGGTCCACGTTACAAGACAGTGGAGAAAATGAGAGAACGGTGTAGCCGATTCTCTGCCTTGTCACTGCCTTCTGATAGCTGATAGCTGATTTTTTTTGTCCATTCTTGTTTGAAAAGCAAGTGATAGTGGAAACATTTTTCATTGATTATCAACTTAACAACAAAAAATAGAGTGGAAGCTGTCGAGGAAAGTTAAAAATTGGAGCTTTAATACCAAGAAATTCAAGATTTAATGTTGATTATGAAATTACAAAGACGTATTCCTGCATAAGCATGGAGGGGAATACTTTATTTATTTATTTAATCATTCAGAATTACACAACTTACAGAAAAGTATCAAAGGCTTTTAAGCCCAAAACGGTTCTAATTCTAATATTTATACAACAGTCCAAATGTAGCTAGGTTATGTGTCACTTAACATTCTTCAATTACACACTCAATTTACAATTCAAAACATACAAGAATCATCTTCAAATTGAAAAAATACTTCTGAATTAAATTGAAACAATAATTGATTTCAATGTATAAAAATGTAACAGAGAAAACAGAGGAAGTATTAAAATAGCAATAATTTCACGGTACTTCGAAACAAGTTTTACAGAACAAATCTTGCATGGAAAATGTTTCAACTACCAAAATATGCGTATGTATGAACCAATAGATATATTATTACTTTTGAAACTAGAGAATAGAACTTGAATTTGAAGTTAATTAAAGTTGAGGATAATAATTAGGCTACAAGAACTGTCATTACAAACAGTAGCCTATTCTTCTGGAGTAGCCTGAATCTGAACTGGAGGGCATTCTTTTGCAAAACCCTCTATATTCTTTTGATGACTTCTTCCAAGTAAGAATGGAAAAATTTTTCAAACTTTAATTTTTCAACTCCGTTTAAGTCTAGAATGGCCATACTGAGATTATCGATTTTTCTATTTTCCACAAGGCTGATCATGTTGCCTATTGCCTGTGCATGTATATTTATAAAAATCACTACATTTTACACTTGTACACAAGTATTTTCACGTTATTTTATAGTAATTGTATGATTGAACAAATGAATTTTCATTATGATTAGTATTATTTTGCATTATTGACGTTTCCAATTGCCATTTTTTGTGTGCTCAAAGGAATAAAAACATTTTATTTTTATTCTTGAGCAACATTTTTCATCGTAAAGCATAAGTCATATCTTATCGGATTATTCATTATATTTTATTAATTCATTGAATAGCTCATCTATTTTAATCAATATTATACATCAATCTGGAAGGTATTATTTCTTAGCTAACTCTCAAATATGAATGATTCAATGTGGGAACGAATTTGGACATTAAAAAAATGTTTGGAATATGAGTCAAATGAGTCAAAATTGAGAAATGAGTGAAATTCTGAGTCATTCCTGTTCCCCATTTCCTAAATATTGTGTTGCTTTGCTCAATTTATTCAATAGAATTCATTTGAGAGTAAGAGAGGGCCGGTTGCGCCCTAACTCCGCCCTCCTAGGTAAAAAATAAAGGCATCGATTCTATTCTAAGTCAAGACTATTCAAACCTAAATAGAGTACATAATACCATAGAGATAATAATGTGAAATATTCCTTCTATATTTGGTTTTAAAGCATCTAAATTAAAAAATCTACTTCGTGAAAATAATTAAGGACTGAAGATTTTGTGAATTGAACAACTACAAGACTCAACCTATTTCGGACTATGTGTAACCTTATCTAAATTTGGGAGAGGAATAGCACAAGGTTACCTTATTTTTTCTCTCCCTATCATGTACTTATTGTATGAATCTATAAATCAATAAAGAATAAAGATAAAAGATGTCTATCTTTTCTCCATGATAATACAGTACATAGTTGCACGTTTGGTTACAAGTTGACCCAAGTTAGGGTTGAAACTAGTTGTTGAACTATTTTAAAGTTTTTAAGGGCACTAAAAGATTTTTATATTGTTTCTATTAAGTCACAACTTGTAACCTACAACTTCATACCGTTCCCTCAAAGTATTAGTTTTACAGACAGACGTTACGTCAAGTTACCGGCGGAGAAAGTAAAGCTATCAAATGATACACTTTTCAGACTAGTTTACTCGTGAGTGTGAAACCTCCGTATTGATAACAGCAGGATTATAATAACAACACGACCTAACTTGCTTTTTTATTGATAACTCAAGTCCAAGAAAATACCACATGCAACATGGCATGTTGATGCTCATGACCAACTACAGGAAATAAAGCGAGTTCCACTACTAACTGACAGCTTTATTCTTATGGGAAGCTATTTACAAGGAATTCTGCCAATTTGAACTAAATATCATTGCAGCTGAAGAAAGCCAGGAAGAAATTACTGAAGCATAGAATAAATACTACGATAAGATTCACTTAAAACCAGTCAGTATTCCTTATAAGGAACATAAAGACTTCAAATTGAATCAACACTGACAACTCTAATTGATATTTAGTTATAAAATAGAATAAATACTATTGCAGGATTCACTTGAAAACTGGCAGTAATCCTTATGAGAGACACCAACGCATCCCCCATTCAAATAATACTGACAGTTGTATTTGTAATTCAGTTATAACAGCTGTTTTATTTATTAGGTCTGAAAGAAACTTTCTTTGCGAATTGAAATTAAATGGGAAAGCTAGGGTTTCAGTTAAAGAAATGAATCACTGAGATTATTACAAGCATTCTATTCATCATGAAATTAAAAATATTTATAGACAATAGAAACAATGCAGGTAAAAACAACAGACATTCGCCCAAAACTGCTTCAAACCTTAATTTTGAATACACAGTCTAGAGGTTAAATTCTTTCAATCAAAGTCCTGCTTTACAATGAATATGTGCTCTACTGAACTGGAAAAGAATAGCATTAATTCTTATGGGAATGTTCACACATTGACACACTTCATAGAGAAAAGATAGCGTTTACACCAAAGTTATTAACAAAATGTTAATAACTTAATCCTTATAGATTCTATTAGATTGGACATAACTTATCATACACATGATGATCATATGTGTTTGTCAAGTTCCGTTCAATCTAATAGAATCTATAAGGATTAAGTTTTATCAACATTTTGTTAATAACTTTGGTGTAAACGTAATCTTAAGAAGATATGGGATATAGGTGGTTTATGTCCCAAATTACAAGCCAATTTTTTGTCAGCTCTAGCCGATTACTGTCGACTACTGTCTATTATTACAGTTTTGTTGGGTTGAGAGTGTAAGAACGGCACAGTATGAGAGACTACCAGCGTCACATAGCTTCACCAAAAACAACTACTAGGAATATCGACTTGAGTTGTCAGTGAAAATTGAAACATAAACGCCCTATACCAAGGCATATCTTCTTCTTATGCTATCTTTTCTCTATACGAATAGATAAACTCTGATAAGTTTGTCTTGAATATCCTCAACCAGACAAAATTAGACACCAAAATTGCATTCAATGATATAAACACAAGTTAGAGCCACCCTTAAACTCTAAAAACACATTTTTTCAAGACAGACACACTTTAACTCTAAACAAACACAATTTTTTTAGATAAATTTGTCTTGAGTATCTTCAACGATACAATATTGTATTCAATTATATTAACACAATTCAGACACACTTTAACTCTAAAAACACTATTTTTTCCAAGACAAACTTAATTTAACCCTTAAAAAACACACAATTTTTTTCAAAAAACTCACCGAATCCTCGGTCCAAGTAAAACCCACGTGTAAACCACACACTAGCCTCCGATCCTAAGGCACACTCTTGGCAAGTAGAAAACTTAAGTAGAACTCAAGTATTTTCAAGTAGAACTCAAGTAATGCCCGTCAGAGCCCCGTTACGGAAGGGAAACTCTTTTCACTAGAGAACGAAACTGAATTGATCCTTCAGTGGTGAAAAATACGCGATTTGTGACGGAGCGCACTCTCTGCTACCCATATAAATAGCCTCTGCTACACAAAGGATGCTCGATTAGCAACGCAACACAGGCAACTTGCAACGCAACTAAAGTAATGCAACGCAACACAAATGTATGAGATTTTGGTTTGATGATTGGAGACGTTAGTTTTTCAATGATTTTATTAATTGGAAACTAATTTTACAGCTTAGAAAGTGTTACAACGATGTAAAAATTAGAATACATACTTTATAGTTTGTTGGTAAAGCTTCATAAGGGGTGTTTTTCAATGGATTAAAACAGATTCACAGATATCATTATTAGTAAAAGTGAAAATATAAAAGTTCTAATGAGTTCCAGATCTGGTATTTTTAGTGTAATAAGCTCCATAAGAACTCGGACACTTTGGTGTCTCACTGGTATTCTAAAAGAATACAATCCTTTATAATCAGCTTAAGAACAATGATAAGATACATCCAGGAACAATAAGACACTTTAATAACAGACCCAGAAAAAATAAGAGGTCCTAAAACAAACTTATAAACTTGAAAACACAATCCTAAAAAAACTTACAGACGAAGGTCCAGGGAAATTTGATATACTGAGGAAATACGTACAAATTTGAAGGAGAAGACAAAATGACTGTATTGAATATTTGAAAAATTGTCATGAGTCATATATTGTGCCATATTTGAGAGCCAGAAGCATTGAGATGTACCTGAAACAGCTACTCCTTCAAATTACCACTAAATAGAGTGAGGTCCACGTTATAATGGCAGTGGAGAAAGATAGGAGAACAGCATTGCCGATTCTCTGCCTTACCACAGTCGTTCTGCATTGTTGTAAAACGATCTGACAACTTTTCGGAGCTAGAAAAGGATAGCGCTATCTGCTTTGTCGAATGATACGACAAGGATAGCAATACCAATGTTAAACAGATACTACCATTACAACGTGGACCTCATATATAGGGAGTAATTCGTTAAAAATTGAAGGTGAATTGTGTATTAAATATCTTAAATATTGTCATGAGTCATATATAAGAGCCTTTGTTGAAATCCAAAAGAATTTATATGTACCTAAAACTTCTCATTTCCACCCGGAGTTAACAATATTGAATTTCAAAAAAAAACCACTCACATAATCTCCAGTACCCACATTGTCACAGCTTAAACCTCACCCATATTTTTGACATTGTTCATCTTGAAGAACAGGTTTTTCAAAAACAGACAATGCTAATTTGTCTTGAACCATAATCAAAAACCAGCATATCAACACAATTCCAATGCCAAAAATTTTACTTTTGTTGAATAGAACAGGAAAACCTGTTAACAAAATACATGAATCTATCACCAAAGCGGATATAGCCTCTAAGTACATTCAACTTTTTGAATTTATTTGAAAGAAGAATTGAATACAAGCCGGTTTAAGTTGGAGGTGCTTCAACGACTTATGAAGAGGATACTCATCCAAGCAACACGGTTCTCAAGATTTCCAATCAGCTTCTTTCGACTCTACTCTGCTATAGTGAGGTCCACGTTATAATGGCAGTGGAGAAAGATAGAACAGCGTTGCCGATGCTCTGCCTTGCCACTGCCTTCAATTGCCACTGCCTCTTGTATTTAGTTTTAGTTTATCAGAGATTGACAATAGTGTAACAACCGAAACCGGTCTTTCTAACTATCAATAAATCTGTGGTTTTTGACAATTTCTTAGTATTTTTATTTAACATGAATAATTACCACGATATTAACTTCTCAACTACACAAAAGCCTTCAATTGAGGATAGCTGATGCCGGTATATCACATGTAATATTAACTGTTCATTATTGTTTCAAATAATAAATTTTATTTTATTCGTCAAGAAAATAAATTACATTTTGATAATATAGATTGAATATTTTGCTAATTGATCATATTTCCAAATTGTTAAAGACTATGTGAGATCGTTGTGAAGGTGGAAAAGGATAGCGCTATCTGCTTTGTCGAATGATGGACAAGGATAGCAACACCAATGTTAATCAAATACTGCCATTATATCGTGGACCTCTACTATAGGTAGCAGAAACAATACAATTGGTTCATATGGGAGTGTTCACACATTATCATTCCTGACGATTATTCTCTTGATAAATATAATATAATTGATTATTTAAAACAAGAATGAAAAGCTAGTAATACATCAGATATACTGATATCAGCTATAGAAGGCAGAGATTCGAGGACGCTGTTCTCTTATCTTTCTCCACTGCCATTATAACGTGGACCTCACTATAAATTCATTGGAAAACCGCGCTCAACAAATAAACTGTATAAAATGAGGAAAGAAAATGTTCCTTATCGAATAATATTTGCCTTAAATCTATGACGTCACAATCAAGTCATATACACTATCCCACATTAATTTGAAATATAATAAGTTGATATAATCATGATGTACTTGTATAGTGTTACAATTAATATTTCACTTCACACTCATCTGATTAACCCTTGATTGTATATATGCAAATTAACGTATATTTTTCCCAAAAAATGAACACAGTATCTAGTGAGAATATCTTCACATACCACAGAGCATCCTGTCGAAATAATGCTTGAAAAAAGTTTGCAAGTTCTTACATTATCTTGAAATTGCAATCTAATTATTTTTCCAACAGTTACGTTGAAAAGTGCCATTGCTGCACTGATTACAGAACGCAAAGAATCACTTTTCCGCTCTAGTGCGGGAAAAATTTTTCTGCACTCCAGATTTGCAACATGGCAACGCAATAGTATATTTCGCACCTAGAGCAGAAAATGAGATTTTTCCAGCTCGAAATCGGTTTTCAAGTCCGAGGCCGTAGGCCGAGGACTAGAAAAGATTGGTGCGAACGATATTTTTCGCCACACTACAGGTATTGCTGACAAAATAAATAAAGAATACAAAATAAAGAATACTCGTTAAGCTATCGTACCTATCTCTTGATTTTAGTGGTAGAAGATTTGCAGTCCGGATTTCAGATTCTTTTAAAATTTCACTTGGAATACCACAGTCATCTTCAAGCATTTTTGAAAATTCGGAATGCACTAATCAACAATAAATAATTGAATAAAACTGGTTGCGAAGCGAATTAGTTTGATTCGAAACTGGAACTGAAATCATGGCTACTTCAGCTGATGATGAAAGTGGCCACTCGCCCGATCTAGCGGATGACTTATTAACTACTTCCATGAGCGGCTGGAAAGAGACAACTTTCTGGCCTAGTCCGGAAAAGAAACCCGTTTCTGACGTCGTCTGCAAACAAGGTCTTACAGATCTACGTAGGGACTGGAAAACAGCTGCTTTCTGTGCAGTGTGGCGAAAAATACTTAGTAGGTTATATGGAGCAACAGTGCAGCAAAATCAAATTGAAGTTGGTAACAGTGACTGGGCTGCTATAGTGAGCAGAGGTGCAACGAAGCACAACGCGCTAATTATTATTCATTATAACCAAGGACAACGAGGAGGACTTTAGGATTTTAGGATTAAGGTTTTATCAATAATAAAATTACACAGAAAAACATTTGATGCATTTCAGGCAATTTTACCCATAATTACCCACTTTTCATATTCAATGGTAACTGTAGGAAAAACTTAATGTGAAATACGTGCGCAAAGTTCCTCAGCTGCACTCAAGAACCATTCCTGGTCGGAAAACAATCATTTTCGGCCTCCATATGACGCACGAAAACCAGCTCATTACATCCAAGTGGGGCGAAAACGTTTCTTTCGGTGCAGCAAACTGTCACTTTGCGCACTAGTTGCACAAATAACTATTTCTCCACTTTTATTTACCGTCTTTACACGATTAATTTCACATTGAAATTCTATCTAATGGGAGAGCATCAGATGCACCTTCAAGTAAGTCTCTTCAAATATTCAAATTATCTCTTCAAATTCATAAAACTATTATTATTTCGAGAAAAATATGAATATTATTTATAAATATATTAATTGCGAAGATATATTAATAATTGCGAATACCAGTACAAATATTTTTGTACAGTATTAGGAGACTGATTTCGGTTGGTAATCCACTATCAAACATCATGCCTAATATTTCTACCAAATTCAACCACTATTCCAAATCCTTCCATCTATTTTTAGAACCCCTAACTCAATATAGTGAAGTCCACGTTATAATGCAATCCTTGTCTATCATTCAACAAAGCGGATAGCGCTATCTCTTTCTCGCTTTGCTCTATTGCCAGATCGTCTTTTAACAATGTAGAATTAATAATCAATCAACAAAATATTTCATCTGAATCATTGAAATTCATTATTGGAAAATATAATTTCTTGCTTAATAAAATATAATTGATTATTTTAAACGAGTATAAATAGTTAATATTACATCATTAAACCTGTATCAGCTACCGTCTATAGAAGGCATTGACAAGACAGATGATCGGCAACGTTGTTCTGCAATCTTTCTCCACTGTCATTATAACGTGGACCTGACTATAGTTTCAGTTGATACTCCATTGTCAATGAGCAGGGTGGATCTAATATTTCTACCAAATTCAACCACTATTTCAAATCCTTCCAACTATTTTTAGAACATCCCTAACTCACTAGGGTAGTGAGTTTCCTATAGTTAGATTCAGCATTGGTAAAATGGGAAGGATTGATTGTTATATACAGGCACTGCTGACAATTTAAAGTGAATAATTGTAGACCAGAAACCCAACCAAATGAAAACAGGTCAATAGGCATATCTGTCAAACGGAGCCCCTCGTCCAATCACAATCGAGCATCTTATTGATTGACCAATCACACGCCACTATTAATACACCACACAATTGAATTGTAGTTGACACACAGGGCTCCATGTCACGAGAATAGGGTTTGCATTGATGGATGAATATAGAGGGGTTTGTATTGTCATCTATCTATAATATATCAGATGAAAGAATTGGCTCATTCACGTAGGGGATAGGAAATTCACGAATGACGCATCAACAGTCTAAACTACTCAACTGATCAACTTGGATTTTGCCTATAGATTCTTAATTTACCGAGGATGGTTGAAGGCCTATTATACATTCTTCAAGATTTCAGTTGATCAAGTTTTCAGTTTGTCAAGTTTTTAATTAGACTAGCAGGCAACTCATGCTCCGCAAGGGTCCAATTAAAAACTTGACAAACTGAAAACTTGATCAACTGAAATCTTAAAGAATTCATAATAGGCCTTCAAAAATAGTTTATTCTATCACTGTAATAACACTAGGTCTGTAGTGAGGTCCACGTTATAATAGCAGTATTCTATTAACATTGGTGTTGCTATACTTGTCTATCATTCAACAAAGCAGATAGTGCTATCCTTTTCTATCTCCCAACATTGAAACACATATTTTCTTGACAAATAATATATTGTTAATAATTTTCAACGAAAATGAATAGTTAATATTCCATCAGATATAACAGTATCAGCTATCTTCTATAGACGGAAGTGGCAAGGCAGAGAATCGCCAACTCTGTTCTCATGCCTTTCTCCACTGCTATTATAACTTAGACCACAGTATATAGTTTCTCAATGTTTTTGTTTAAAGAATGAGTTGTTGTAACCATTTCAACTTGTTTTACTTTAGCCTATATCTATGACTATCCATGACTATGACTATATTGACTATTCCAAATACTATGCCCATGATAATCCCTCAACCTTCTGTAGTGAATCATTTAGGTCTACAATAAATGCGACCACAGTTTGATTTAAACCTGGATCAAGTGAAACCCCATTCAAACTGCCACTAGACCTCAAAACGATACTGGAAAAACAACACAGCAGGATCTGAGAAAAACAAACGTGGGGATTTCAAAAATCACAACACCAATCAAGTCTAATAAGAGAGGTCTGAATGACGTCACTAGGCCGGTCTCTGTGACCAGTCACACTCCCTCTCTCTCCCTCAACCTGCGTCAATGTCGAGGTAAACCAACCGGTCTCACAGACCAGCTGATTCCAACAAGTTTTGCCAACAAACTTTGAAACTCCAAAATCAAGCACACAAAAAACTGCACAAGTTGTCTGACTGCACACTGAAATTCACCTTAAATTGACAGTTTTAATTGACTTTGAACCTTTTCTGTTATTCATACAGGAATTCTGACAGATTGAAGTAAGTTTACTACACCAAGATTCCCCTAAAACAGTCAGCATTAGTTCAATGAGAACCTTCAATGTTATTTATACGGGATTCTGACAGTTGAAACACAAATTTGACTATAAAAGGTTTCACTTCTGTCTGTCAGCATTGATTTAATGGGGAAGCGTTGGTAATGTTTATGACGACTACTGACAGACTAGATTGAATGGAGGAAATAAGGAACTGCAAACTGCCCGGAAATGCATGAAAAATTAGTCAAAAATGAGGAAACTGATTTGAGACTGAAAAAGAGGTTTGTTAATTGATTAGGCAGTGTTGAGAGGTTTTTTATTGGTTAACTATAGTGAGGTGCTCGTTAGGTCCAAGACAGTGTTGAGAAAGATGAGTGAACAGCGATGCCGAATCTCTGCCTTGCCACTGCCTTCTGTGGAGGATAGCTGTTACCGGTATATCTGATGTGTGATATTAACTGTTTGAAATAATCAATAATTATATTTCATTCGTTAAGAAAATACTTTTCAATGATTGAATAATAAATTTTCATATCTCAGATTGAGCATTTTGTCAATTAATTATATTTCTACATTGTCAAACACGATCTGTCAACGTTACAGAGCTAGAAAAGGATAGCGCTGTCTGCTTCGTTGAATGATAGACAGGGATAGCAACACCAATGTTAATCAAATACTGCCATTATAACGTGGACCTCACTGTAGAACAGTTTGTACAAAAACTGTTTCTGTAAAAAGTTACTCTTTTATTGTAAAACTGTTACTCTTTCCGTAAAAAGAGTAAATTTTATTCATTTTCACTATCTATGAGACACACTTGAAAAACTCTTACTGCATAATTAAAGAACTGATCTCTATTTTTGCACTGCAGATCGGAATTCACTAATGAAATGCGACAATTTTTTCATTTTCCACTGTAATTGAACAAACAGACTAAGAAAATCTACGAGAAACTGTATTTTTTAAGAAGCAAAAATCACCTCAATTATTCAAAATTCCTCCCAGATTGTATTCCACAAAATTAAATTACAGTACCATGGACCAATACAGCGTTCTTTCTCACTAAATCTCTTACCTTTTTCTAATCAAGGTGCCTCTACTAGGATAAAACTATGGGAAAACAGAGAAGAATCTATAATTGGATTTCCAAATCCGATAAGATTAGATTAGATTTCTATTTATGAATTTTGCTACTGGTTTTTGAAGTTTTTATACACTGGTGTAAACACTAATTCACATTAACTGACTTAACACCTAATCAATAAATTCTAAAAATTATGGACTAAATTATATCATAGACCGATATGGAGACGAAATGCAATTTGAATTACTATACTAATAGTAAGTACATGAATCAGCACCTAATCAATGAATTCTACCAGCTATTTTCACTTTTTGTGTAGTTGAGAAGTTGATATTGTGGTAATTATTCATATTGAATGAAAAAAGACTAAGAAATTGTCAAAAAACCACTGATTTATTGATAATTAGAAAGACCGGTTTCGGTTATTACACCATTGTCAAACCTAGTTTATCAGAGATTGACAATGGTGTAATAACCGAAACCGGTCTTTCTAATTATCAACTGGTTATCTGATAAACTGGTTATCAGAGATTGACAATGTTGTAATAACCGAAATCGGTCTTTCTAATTATCAATAAATCAGTGGTTTTTTGACAATTTCTTAGTCTTTTTTCATTCAATCTACCAGCTATGGTCAGAAAAAGAGAAGGCTGATATGGAGAGGAAATGCAATTTTAATTACTGGACTTATAGTGTAATAACACTTATAGTATGTATATATAAAGCAGCAGAGCAACATAAATGACATCTGTACATCAAATCTCTATATAAATGAACAGATAGGCTAACCATCCATTTTTGGAAAAGAATATCCCAGATTGGATTTGTCCTTCTACATTTCGTGAATATTTTCTACATTTTGAGAGAATAAACTATCAGATTCAATTTGGATAATTCTTTCTAATAACACTTAGTGCCGGTTGCAAAAAAGTTGAATTTTTATCGTGATCAATTCCACAAAACCAATCAGAGAAGCCGTCTTATCAAAAATCCTTCTCTGATTGTTTCTCGTGAGATTAATCACGGTTAAAATTTAGCCGGTTTTTGTGCAACCGGGTCTTAATATAGTGAGATTTACTTTCAGCATTAGTGGAATGGGAATCATTGCTGCTATTAATAAGAAACACTGACAGTTTGAAGTGAACAGTATGATGAAGAAAGCGATAAGAATTTGATTGATTGATTGATTGAGTACTTTATTTATGTAGATTACAATATATACTGGCTTATACACTTATATACAATAGCTTACAATACAGCAAAATTATAGATGAATTTACATAATATAGACTAAGAAAATAATTATTGAACTGTATATGATATGAAAAAGCAGTTTGTAATATAATAACTATAGATAATAATCATATTGTTATGCATCTACATAAATTGGCGGAGCTTTGGACATATCAATGTCCATTCTTCGGAAAGAATATTAAAAATATCCTCCCCACTAACTCTCTACCAAATAGAGTTTGACACAGATGAATAGAAACAAGAAACCCATATGGAAGAGATGAATATAATACAAGACGAATGAAAGAGAATATAACTAGGGACAGTATGATAAATTAGTAGCATACCTGAACAAGTTATAAGTTGGGACTATAGTGGGGTTTACTTCATAATATGAACATTCCTCATCAATAGCAACAACGTTACCATTCAACAAATGCTCAGTTTAAAATGAATCTCACGTTATTAATCTCAATAAATAGCAGTGGAGAAAGATAGAGAACAGCTTTGCCGACTCTCTGCCTTGCCACTGACTAGAGGATATCTGATACCGGTATATCTGATGTGAGATTAACTGTTCATGCTTGTTTAAAATAAATCAATCACATTTTGTTCGTCTAGAAATATATTTTTCAATGATCGAGTGATAAATTTTCATGGTTGAGATAATATATTTTGTTAATTAGTTATATTTCTACATTATTCTAGAACGATCTGGCAACTTAGCGGAGATAGAAAAGGATAGCGCTATCTGCTTTGTCGTATGATGGACAAGGATAGCAACACCAATGTTAATCAGATACTGCCACTATAACGTGGACCTCACTGTAGGGACCCGAATCATGCCACCTGACCTTTCCAGCTTTTAGTCTGCTGGGTTAAGGTCAAGGATATTCCACTTTCCAATCAAATAAGAAGAGAAAGAGAGTTGAATTATGGAAGGATAAAGAGAGAATGGAGATTGAGGAGTGCAGGAGACAAGCTATTGGAAGGAAAAAGAGTCCATAATTTTGATAACACTTTCTCACCATGAAATATAACAATCATATTGTAGCAATCCCATATTGATAGCTGTATAATTTGTACTTGAAACACAGATTTTCATTCATGTTAGACTAACAAATTTATAATATAATAAAAGAAAGAGTTTGCTTATACACAGGATAGGAAATTCACGAATGACGCATCATCTCGTCTGAACTACTCAACTGATTAACTTGAAATTTTGCATATAAATTCTTAATTTACTGAGGATAGTTATAGTCTAACTTTAAATTCTTGAAGTTTTCAGTTTGTCAAGTTCTTAAGTAGACCCTCGCGGAGCACGGGTTACCTGCAGGTTGACAATATATCAACTCCTTCGATATTTCCTTCACAAACAAATAAAATCCTATTTGCTATATCTTGGAACATTGGCATATTTTGGTTGCATTATTTCTTCATTTATTTATTATTTATCATTTATTTATTTATTCTATCATTATTGTCTTCATTTCTTCATTTATTGTATAAAATACTATAATCATAATACAATTATGACATTGGAGAAAAAACTAGGCTGAGCCTGTTCTATTTCTCTCCAAAAATTTTGATAAAATGTTAATGTTGTCCAAAAGTCAAGGTTATGTAATCACACACTGCTTCGTTACTTGATTTTCGGTCCAGGAATAATAATTTGAAATTTTGAATTAACGCTAAGGGGAAATTTAAACGCTTGGAGACTGCTGAAGAGTGTAGCCTACTGTAATAAAGAGAATGCTTGGAAAACGAACTTAAGAGAGAAACAAATCTAAGAGTACAAGAAGACTGAGGCAGATAGAAAAAGAGAGAGATTGATTTTGATTTGATTGAGTACTTTATTTATGTAGATTACAATATATACTGTCTTATACACTTATATACAATAGCTTACAATACAGCAAAATTATAGATGAATTTACATAATATAGACTAAGAAAATAATTATTGAACTGTATATGATATGAAAAAGCAATTTGTAATATAATAACTATAGATAATAATCATATTGTTATGCATCTACATAAATTGGCGGAGCTTTGGACATATCAATTGTCCATTCTTTGGGAAGAATATTAAAAATATCCTCCCACTAACTCTCTACCAGAGAAAGAGAGAGAGAGAGAGAGAGACTGACGAAGAGAGATATTATGTGTGTGTGTGAGAGAGAGAGAGAGACTGGTCGTAGGTGGATCAAGTAAGTTATCTTGGGTATTCCACAGCTGCATAGAATCTGTACCAAACAACAAAAATTATTATCTAAGAATATATCCAGTTCGAAAACTGGCTTCCACATGAAATAAGATCAATCATCCATCGATATCCACTTTCAAAGTATGGGTTATATTCACTTATTGACGATATTATTATTTATTTATGAATTTTATTTATTTATGAGTGGCGGTAATTCACTTCATTGTTTGGGTTTTCCCATACGGGTACTTTCCCATCATTAGAAAAGCATTGGTTCTTATGGGAGTGTTCACAGATAGGCAGTCTGCCTATGTATGAATACTCCCATAAGAACACATGAGAATGCTCACAGGCTGGCAGACTATATGTGTGTGAATACTCCTATAAGAACAAATGGAAATTTCCAGACATTGGCAGACTATCTATGTGTGAACACTGCCATAAGAACCAATGTTATTATTTTACATTAAAGACTACTTTACGAGAAATAACACAAGTTTTTCTATGTGTGAACACTCCCATTAGAGCCAATGTTATTATTTTATATTAATGACTACTTTACGAGGAACAACAACAATTTTTTTTCTAATTTTAATGATTCATGAAGTGCAAACTTTCCCATCTGCTATACAAGAATTTAAGATCACTTATCTTCTGTAGTTTTCCTAAGCATGGCACTACTTGAAGGTCGGTAAATCCTCTGACACATAGTGAGTTCCACATTATAATGGCAGTATTTGATTAGCATTGATGTTGCTATCATTGTCCATCATTCGACAAGCAGATAGCGCTATCCCTTTCTAGCTCCGCAACTTAGTCAGATCAGTTTTCAACAATTTGGAAATATAATTAAAAGAATATTTAAACTCTATTTATTATTCAGTTATTGGAAAATGCATTTTCTTGGTGAATAAGATATAATTGATTATTTGAAGCTAAATACTGGTATCAGCTATCCTCTATAAGATAAGATATCAATTTATACAACACATTATATCTCATACATGTAATACAATAAACAGTTGAATATCGTCATAGAGATTAATTTGAAATAAGCTACAGAAAGATACCATACAATGTCAATGAAATATGAAAATTAGAGAAAATAGAAGGCAATGGCAAGGCAGAGAATCGGCAAAGCTGATCTCCTATCTTTCACCACTGCCATTATAATGTGGATCACACTATAATACTTATATAAAAATAATTATTGTCGACAAATAATTGTCGACTCTCTGAAAATGATATGAAATAATATCCTTCCCATCAACACACCACCAGAGAGATTGATTCATTGAATGCTTTATGATTGTATACTGCTTTATACACGTCTTATATTCAATTCTTATTTCATTCTCGCACACAGGCAGTAATGCCTATGCGAGAGTAATATTTCTTAATATATATTTGTATATCGCTGTCATTTCTGTGGTGCTAACATTGTCTTATTTTTATTGCAAAGTGTATTATTATTTTATGATGTAGGCTACCACTTTGATTGCTTGTAAGACTTGTGAAATAAATAACTTTTTGAATTTGAATTGAATACAACAAATTTTTGGATGAATTTGCATAATATATTATGATGATATAACAATAATTATTATTGAACTGTACATGATAAGAGAAAATAACGCAATTTAGAAATTCCTTCAAGATAATATTGTGGTTTTGTATCTACACACATTGGCGTACCTTTGAACATATCTATGACCATTCTTTGGGAATAATACTCAGAATATCATTCCCAGTGAATCTCGACCAGAGAGTGAGAGAGATACAGAAAGAGAGGGAGGGAGAGACAAGAGTCTAAGGTCGCCAAGTAAATAGACAGTTTTGCAAGCAAATAGATGTGTGTTTTATCTGGATCAGGTACCAGTAGTAGTAATTCTTAGCACAGGCAAACTTAATATAGTTTAAACGAGGTCGTTAACTTGCTGCCTCCTGTATTTTTATCACTTCCTATTTGACTACCTAATCCTCATCATCATCCTCCTCCTCCTCCTCCTCCTTCCTCCACTTCTTCTTCATCTTCTTCCAGTTCTTCTACTTCTCAACTTCTTCTTCTACTTTTTCAACTTCTTCTTCTACTATTTCTTCAATTTCTTTTTCTTCTTCTTCTTCCAGTTCTTCTTCCAGTTCTTCTTCTTCTCATTATTTTTTCTTCTTCTTCTTCTTCCTCCCGTTCTTCTTCATCTTCTTCCAGTTCTTCTTCTTTCTCCAGTTCTTCTTCTTTCTCCAGTTCTTCTTCTTTCCCCAGTTCTTCTTCTGCTTCATCCAGTTCTTCTTCTTCATCATCATCATCATCATCATCATCATCATCATCTTCTTCTTCTTCTTCTTCTTCTTCTTCTTCTTCTTCTTCTTCTTCTTCTTCATCATCATCATCATCATCATCATCATCTCCTTCAAATCCCCTTTACACCTCTTTCCTAATTTGAGCTAAATCAAAACAAAACCATCATCTGTCGCAGGACAACTACATTTCGAATATCGTGTCTCTATTTCTCTAGAGATAAAATTGAGAAAAACAAGCCTACGATTTTTTTGTCTGATAGTCTCGTGAGATAGGCTGAAAGTACAAGAACAAGAGTATTGTCAATAATAAACTAAAGTATTGGATGATTGGTAGGTAGGTACTCACGTATTATTCGGTGTATCTAGCATAATCTTTGGTATCCTGAAAAATAAGGAAACATCGTATTAGTAAAGCATTAGAGCATGATAATATAGCTTGAAATATACATTCAATAAATGAAATTTTATATTTCAGATGTGATGTTTCCAACTAATTTTGCTTCTCAATTATCATATATTTCGACTCAAAATTGGACAGAAATCATGAAGTGAAAAAATAACCTATTTTTGGACAATTTCTATCTAAATTTGGGAAGGAACAGTTTTGGGCTTTGAGCCTGTTGGTCCTTTCCCAATCAATTCAATTCAATTTCAGTTTATTTCCAAAAAACATAATACACGAATATGAAATACAATATACAACATATTTTGGAATCCCCCTACTATCCATCTGTGTGTAGGCCAGGGGGGGAGTTCCACTTTATACATATAAAGCTTTATCTGCTCATAGAAGTACTGTAAATAATAGAGAATACACTTATATTGTAGATGTATTATTAATATTTTGATTATAAAATAGATAATACATTGTGCTGATGTATATTTGAGAATAAGTATGTAGGACTAAGTATACTTAATACATTGATTGATTAATAGAATAATTAAAGAAGAAAAAACAATATTTTATTGAATTCAATAATTCATAATTGAGAATGATAGTGTATGTTTCAATGTATAAATAAATAAATCATCACACATTAATATTGATTATTGTTCATCTAGACCTGGTGAAACAAATGAAATATTTATAAATGTGGGTTTTTGACATGTTCGTAGTATTTTTATTCAACAAATAAAATAGAATACAATATTGTAATTGAAACAACAAGAATTTTCATTTACTTGTTGCAAAATATTGCTTTGTTAAGTATTAAATATTGTCAAGTACTTCAACTGAAAATATTTAGGTACACAAACTGTATATTAACACTCAACTCACACTTATGCGACTTAGGCCGAGAAGAGACTCGTCTCTAGTCGAGAGCATGTGTTTCCAAATGGTGATACTCAGACCAGTCGACTCTAGCATAGAGAAACAATAGCGTACGATAGCTTACGCTATTGTTTCTCTACGACTCTAGTCTCCGCGACTGTCACCATTTGAAAACACAAATGCTCTCGACTAGAGTCGAGTCTCTTCTCGACCTGAGTCGCGTAAGTGTGAGTTGAGCCTAAGAGTACAAGTTTAAGGGAATTTTAAATAAGTTGTATATAAATTCTATTAATTTCCATAGGGCTATAGATTATAAATATTTAGTTTGATTATAAAGAATTACTAGTAGACTTTTATTTTATTTCATAACCGCTCTTACAGTTTCTATAATAACTTACATTTTACTTCCCTTGCCCTATTACCATAGGTAAGGAAAGTATTGCTTTCCAAAAAAATTTAAGGTACCCTAATTTCATGTTTTCTATACGTTTCATTACTTTCCTTGCCCTATTACCATAGGTAAGGAAAGTATTGCTTTCCAAAAAAATTTAAGGTAACCTAATTTCACGTTTGCTATACGTTTCAAGGTCCCCTGAGTCCAAAAACATGATTTTTGGGTGTTGGTCTGTGTGTGTGTGTGTGTCTGTGAACACGATAACTCCATTCCTAATTAACCGATTGACTTGAAATTTTAAAGTTAAGGTCCTTATTCCATGAGGATTCGACAATAAGAAATTCAATAAAATTCAATTAAAAATGGCCGAAAAAACGGCGGATAATGGCAAAAAACCATGTTTTTCACGGTTTTCTCGAAAACGGCTCTAACGATTTTCTTCAAATTTATACCCTAGTTAGCTATTTATAATCCCTATCAACTGGCATGAGTCACATTTCTGGGAAAATTGCAGGAGCTCCATAATATTCTTGAGAAAAATGGCGGATAATTACTAAAAAACCATGTTTTTCACGATTTTCTCAAAAATGACTTGACCGATTTTTTTCAAATTCATACCCTGTATAGTTAGTTATTTATCAGCTCTATCAACTGGCATGAGTCTCCTTCTGGGAAACTAAAGGGGGTTCACCCCATCCTTGAGAAATGGACTTTGTAACCTCGTTCTCGTGCATGAGGTAGGAAGGTAGAGCAGTTCATAAGAAGAACACCTAGTCGAGATATTTCATCTGTAGACCAGCTGTTTTGACGACTTTTAAAAAAATCTGGTGTGGCGCACTCACACAACTTTCCTTGCCGTTATGAAAATTGATCACCTGATGCTAGTGTTCCCGCGCATCTCAAGTCTACTTAATAAACAAAGATCTGAGCCAGCTGGTGACAGGACAATAACGATGGAGACATACGAGGTCTGCTATCTCTTCATAGTGAACAAGAATTTTCATTTGTTTGTTGCAAAATATTGCTAAGTACTGTAACTGAAAATATTTAGGTACACTGGGTTTAAGAGTACAAGTTTAAGGAAATTGTAAATAAGTTCTATAAATCAAATCATCGTTATTGTCATAAAACATACAATATGTTGAGACAATCGTCATTATTAATTAAAAATGAAAATACAAGTATAAATATAAATTCTATTAATTTCCATATATGGCTATTGATTATAAATATTTAGTTTGATTATATACAATTACTAGTAGACTTTTATTTTATTTCATGACCGCTCTTACATTTTCTATAATAACTTACATTTATTTTATTAAAACACACAGTAAATTACAATTTGATGGATTAGTATGTTGGATTTGAAGAATTTCAAAACAATCAAACTGAAGGCAATGTGTCATGTTTTATGATCACTGTCTGGTCTTGACACATACCCCAAGGAGTCCCCAACACATTTTCAATAATTACTTCCAAATGTACCTAGCCTATTTGTCACCACAATCTTGACACATAACCTCAGGAAATAACATCACTTCAATTTGGAGGTTGATTAATCAGTTGAAATACAATATTATTGGCATTGACTTACAAAATCAAGCCTATAGTAAGGTCCACGTTATAATGGCAGTGGAGAAAGATGGAAGAACAGCATTGCCGATTCTCTGCCTTGCCACTGCCTTCTGTAGACAATAGCTGATACCGGTATATCTGATGTAATATCAACTGTTCATTCTTGTTTAGAATAATCAATAATATTTTATTCGTCAAGAAAATATATTTTTCGCCACACTGCACAGAAAGCAGCTGTTTTCCAGTCCCTACGTAGATCTGAAAGACATTGCAGACGACTCTCGTCTGACGTCAGAACAGGTTTCTTTCCGGCCTAGGCCGGAAAGAGTACCCTTTCCAGCCGCTAACATGGAACTAAGAAGAGTGATCAAAAAACAGCTGATCAAAAAACTTTTCATTATTTGTGTTCATTATTCAATAAATTAAAACATTTATAATAATATCATCTTATTGTCATTTGAAAGAATAAAAAAGTTTAAACTCAACCTCCCACATAATTGTACATCATCTTTTAGGTTATTTAGACAAATCAGAATAAAAAATAGAAATACTTGGACAATTTCCTGATATTCAGATTACCTCAGATTTGCTAGAGCTATCACCTTCCACTTCTGCTTTCGGAAGTGCTTAGTAAACAACTATTCTCATATATATATATATATATATATATATATATTATATATATATATATTATATATATATTGTTTATTATAGTGTGCCGAAAAATAGCGTTCGCACCATGGGCAAAAATGTTTTTCCGGCTCTCAATCTTTTCTAGTCCTCGGACTTGAAAACCGATTTCGAGCCGGAAAAATCTCATTTTCTGCTCTAGGTGCGAAATATACTACTTGTCAATTGATTATGACAATGGATGATAGACAATGATAGCAACACCAATGTTAATCAAATTCTGTCATTATAACGTGGATTTCGCTGTAGTGTTCTCCAAGATTAAAACTGGAAATCTCATAGAGAGAAACATGCTACAGTCGTATCCATACCCTTATTAATGTATTTGCTACATAATGTACGTGATATGTATCACTTAGACTACATACAGGGTGACACAGAATAACGGCAACTTTTAAAAACGTCATAAAACATTGGTGGGAAGGGCAAAAATGATTTTATTCAAACTAATGTAAAGTTGAAGACTTACCATTTGAGAATTATTAATAACATCTATCACTTTTTGACAATTACTTCTTCAAGATGGCTTCCTCCTGCACGAATACACTCTTGAAATCTGTGTTGAGATTCCTCAACGATTGCTGCAACATTTCAGCTGGGATATTGTTAATTTCATTTTGAACTGCCTGTTATGATTCAACCACAGTTATTGGTCAAGTCGTGAAAACGGTTGATTTGAGATAGCTCCACAAACAGAAAATCGCAGGTGGACAGATCATGGGACCAGGAAACGCAGATGTTGCAGCGATCAATGAGGAATCGTCAACACAGATTTCAAGAGTGTATTCGTTCAGGGAGAAACCATCTTGAAGAAGTAATTGTCAAAAAGTGATAGATGTTATTAATAACTCTCAAATGGTAAGTCTTCAACTTTACATTAGTTTGAATAAAATCATTTTTGCCCTTCCCACTAATGTTTTATGGCGTTTTTAAAAGTTCCCGTTATTCTGTGTCACCCTGTATAACCTTATATCATAGAATATGTCAAGCTTTGAAGCTTTGCAGAATTTTAACATGAGTATAATTAATTTGTGGATTCAAGTGAAATTTTTAATATTTTTTGTGATTGTGAAGGAAGATTTTAGTTTGGATTTGTATTTTGAAATTGATTAATCTGATAAATTCAAAATTATTGTAGTACATACATTTTTTGGACTTAAAATAGTGTGTAAATTAAGTTATCATTAACATAACCTCTAGACTGTGTATTCCAAATTAAGGTTTAAAGCAGTTTTGGGCGAATGCCTGTTGTTTTTACCTGCATTGTATCTATTGTCTATGAATAAATGAAATAAACAATATATTCTCTGTTTATTGTGTATTGTGGATAGTATACATGACACACGTGTGCATGACCTTTAACAATGATTCTCTTTTCCTTAGTGAGTATTGTATCTCTCCTACAGAGAAATTAGCTTCAATCTATAGACATTCCTTCTTATAATGATAGAGCAACAATGCTTCCCACTTCCCATTGAACCAAATGCTCACAGTTAAAAGTGAAGGCTGAAGATGTTGCCACACTGTCTGCCCATTGTGTTCAATATTGAATGGCTGTGAAAATTTCAATCAATAGCCATGCAATATAATCATTGTTTTATTGAAAAACTGGTTCTGCTATCGTTAATATTGTATTCTATAGTGAGGTCCACGTTATAATGGCAGTGGAGAAAGATAGGAGAACAATATTGCCGATCATCTGTCTTGACAATGTTTTCTGATACAGGTTTATTGATGTGATAGGCCTATTAATTGTTTATTCTAGTTTAAAATAATCAATTATATTTTATGAAGCAAGAAATTATATTTTTCAATGATTTCATAATTAAGATAAAATATTTAGCTAATTAATTATAAATTCTACATTGTTAAAAGACGATCTGGCAACAGAGCAAAGCGAGAAAGAAATAGCGCTATCCGCTTTGTTGAATGATAGACAAGGATAGCAATACCATTGCTAATTAAACACTGCCATCATAACGTGGACCTCACTGTAGCAGGTAACCCGTGCTCCGCAAGGATCTAATTAAAAACTTGACAAACTGAATTCTTGAAGAATTTGAAATAAGCCTATAACCATCCTTAAAAATTGATATGCAAGGGCCTCAGTAACCCTATATGATGAATCTTCATAAGTAATTTCAGTACCTAGCCCTAAAAAAAGTGAGTACCTATTCTAATAACATTAGAAAACTTTATACTTCTAAATAATTTTGGAAAAAATATACACCAAGCAACTAAGCTTCAACAAAGTGTCACAGAAATACCTTCAGGCCTACTTAACCATCTCTTATTTGTATTTGTTTGCGCTGTTTGTATTTACACAAACTGGAATTACGTAAATCATGCAAACTAACAAGTCATTTGTATTTACACAACCTTGCCCTGCCTTCGTGACTTTCACCTCACCAACCTTGGCAAAAAAACCATTATTATATAACTATTTCTATCATATATATTATATAAAAAGTAAGGTTCCACTGGAGATGTGACTAGATTTCTATTACTATATTTTTTATAATGGATATTGTATGAAAAGTAAGGTACCACTGGAGGTGTGACTAGAATAGTAGGCCTATTACTATATTTATAAAGGATATTATATAAAAGGTAAGGTAGGACATGAGATGTGACTATGTGATATTGTAGGTATAACTATGTTTATGATAGATATTATATAAAATAAGAGGTAGGTAGCCTACACTGTAAGGCAAGGATGTGATGGAGACACAAAATATGTCAATCATCACAGGAAATGAGTGTTATTTTAGTTGCTTTTCAAGTCAAAAAACTTTTAGTAATGAAAGCTTCAATTAAAAAACGTCAATAATAGGAATCGACTATTATTTTTAAGATTCCAACATTGTAGTAACTATTTTAACTCATTTTTGTTTATTACAGTAGTGAAAATGCATTGGAATTGGGATTGCTGTAACAACCGAAACTATTATCATATTCTTTTCAAAACAGGAAAATCAGAAGTAAGTATTTTAATTCTACAGTCACATTTTTCTCTCCATATAGTCATTCTTTCATACAATTATAAGTACATGATCAAAATGATAGGGAGAGAAATAATAAGGTAACCTTGTGCTATTCCTCTCCCAAATTTAGATAAGGTTACACATTTTCTGGAATAGGTTAAGTCTTGTTGTTGTTCACTTCAGAATAGCATATTTTTTGAATATTTTATTTATAAAGTTAAGTAGGCCTATACATAGACTAAATAGCGCAACTTTCTATACACTGTCTTTGAATGGTCTAGAGACACGGTCTATAGACTTCCTATAAGTCTCTAAAAATTATAGAGACTATAGACACCAAGAAAATGTAAAAAAATTCCAATCAGAAATATTGTTTTCCTACAGTTACGTTGAAAAGTGGCCATTGCTGCACTGATTACAGAACGCAAAGAATCACTTTTCCGCTCTAGTGCGGGAAAAATTTTTCTGCACTCCAGATTTGCAACATGGCAACGCAAAATACTTAGTAGGTTATATGGAGCAACAGTGCAGCAAAATCCAAATGAAGTTGGTAACAGTGACTGCTGTGGCTGCTATAGTGAGCAGACGTGCAACCAAGCACAACGCGCTAATTATTAAGTAGATATTATAACCAAGGACTTTAGGATTTTAGGATTAAGGTTTTTATCAATAATAAAATTACACAGAAAAACATTTGATGCATTTCAGGCAATTTTACCCATAATTACCCACTTTTCATATTCAATAGTAACTGTAGGAAAAACTTAATGTGAAATACGTGCGCAAAGTTCCTCTGCTGCACTCAAGAAACCATTCCGCCCTCGCCTACGGCTCGGGCGTAAACGTTTCTTTCGGTGCAGCAAACTGTCACTTTGCGCACTAGTTGCACAAATAACTAAAACACTACCGATAATACTCTCATTATCAGAGGAAAATTTTCCACCAACTATCCAATTAAACTAACTAAAATTATTCACAACTTTTTTAAGAGGAAGTAAAGTTGACTTCAATCTCTGAGCATTGGTGAATAGGAAGCATTATATTGATGCTATTTAAATCAGGAAGGCTGACAGTTTAAAGTGGGTAAACCTCACTTCCTCTTGGAAAAATGGTGAATAATTTTAGTTTACACTAGCAGGTAACCCGTGCTCCGCAAGGGTCTAATTATAAACTTGAAAACTCGACTACCCTGAAATCATGAAGAATTTTAAATAGGCCTTAACCATACCATAGAGAAACAACAGCGTAATATGCCATTGTTTCTCTATGACCATACTCAGTAAATTGAAAATCAATATGCAAAATTAAGCAAAGAGTGTTGGCTGGAAATAGAGCATACTTCAGTAACATGAAACTTTTAAATAACAGGCTCATATTATATGTAGAAACACAAAACAAGGAATATATAGCTGCGTACACATATACGCGCATCCAACCCGCACCGAGCACGCTCCGCCCTCGTACCGCCTTCGTTCCTCCATCGAACTACAGTCCCTCCGCCCACGTACCATCATGAACGTTACGGAAGATGTTAAATCTTCACGCGTTCCCCGGTCGAACCACTGTTGCTCCCCGGTCGATCATCAATCGCTCTGCTGGAGTGACGTTCGGTTGCGGAGCAGAGCGAAAGTCTGTACGCACCTTATGAAAGCCTAATTTATTTATTTATTCATATACAAATACGATCAAGCTTGAAACAACAGGCATTCGCCCAAAACTGCTCTAAACCTTAATTTGGAATACACAGATTATGTAAAAATCTAATTCCACCTTTTGTAACGTACGGTTGTGAATCTTGGACGTTGACAAAAGAAGACAAAAACCATCTAGGCGTTTTTGAAAGGAAAATCCTGAGAAAGATTTATGGTCCAGTTAAAGAAGGACAGGAGTGGAGGAGAAAACCCAATTCAGAACTCAAGGCATTGATAAAAGGCCGAAATATTGTAAAATTTATAAAGGCTCAGCGGCTTAGGTGGTTTGGGCATATCTGACATATCGCGAACAGAATGCCTAAAATAATATTCAAGGAGAAGCTACATTCAAACGAAGGCCGAGAATAATGTGGGAAGATGAAGTGAGAGACGATCTCCAAAAAATGGGATAGAGGATGGAGCCAATTAACAGAGGACCGAGAAGCGTGGAGAGCTGTAGTAGAGGCGGCCAAAGCTCATATTGGGCTGTAGTGCTAAAAAATATGCAAAATTTCAAGTTAATCAGTTGAGTAATTCAGATGCTTCATTCTTGAATTTCCTATCCCGTACGTGTATAAGTCAATTCTTTCCTTTATTATATTATAGATAATACCATATTTTATCTAGTTGATATAATAAATTATTTTATAGTTGCTAAACAATATTTTTCTCTGATAAGTTACTTCAAGCTGCATTATTTCAAAGTTGAATAAAAATCAGTTTTAAGAGAAACCAACCTTGAACGAAACACATGTGTCATTAAAAGTTATGGAGCGATACATTATAGAGACTACGGTCATAATATTGGACAATTTGTAGTATAATGACCATTCAGAGTCATAATAGACGGCAATTTTACTGCAAATTTTCAGCTCTTTTCAGTTGAGATGTACAATTTTTTGCACAGCAGAGCTACAATTCACTTTTGTGATGTATCATTGCATGTTAACTTTGCATTACTAACTCTAATGCAGACAAATAACTGTAAATATATGACCATGAGGATATTGGTCTTTATCAGTTTGTTGTACCTTACCAACAAAAGCAGTAAGTAGTTTTACAAATGTATAAGGTAACTAGCCGTCAGGCTCGCTTCGCTCGCCATATCCGTCTAGCCAGGGGGCTCCGCCACCTGGACCCCCGACTGGATCGTCCAAAAATGAGATCAGCGGGCTCGCTACGCTTGCCAGCATTTTTCAATTGAGCATGCTTCATTCCATCAGAAAGTCATAGTACTTCCTCGCTCAATTCAATCACCGATTAATTTCAATTATTTAGTGCAATTTGAACATTTTCTGTCTATTACTTGATGAAAGAACTGAGAGAACGCAAAAAACGGTAATTTTGGGCGTATCTCTGGCGTTATTTCAAATTCCTTCTAACACAACATTATTACACCCCAGCTGAGCTTCTGTAGTAAATTTAAACATTTTCTGTTTATTTGTTCTCGATAAAGCTGAGAAAGCGCAAAAAAACGCTGGAAAAACGCAGATTTTGGGTGTATCTTTGGCCACAGAATAAGCATACCAGTGCTTCTTTCCTCTGTGCTTTGGCGTTATTTTAAATTCCTTCTAACACAACATTATTACAGTACACCCTAGCTTAACTTCTGTACTAAATTTGAACAATTTCTGTTCATTTGTTCTCGATAAATCTGAAAAAAGCAAAAAAACGCTAATTTTGGGCGTATCTTTGGAAATTTTTCCAAATCCGTTCTTAGTGCGCCTCTGAAGGGGCAACTGAACATACCTAATTTGAACGTTTTTGGTCCGGTAGATTTTTAGCTCTGCGAGTGAGTGAGTCAGTCAGTGAGTGAGTGCCATTTCGCTTTTATATATATATATATATATATATATATATATATATATATATAAGATAATAATACTACGGTACTTGATGTTTCATTAAATAATACACTAAAGAAGTGGAATCCAATTCAGTTTATGTTTTATAATTGACTACTATACGAATTAAAAATTTACTAAATTTTCACTGAATGAATAATATAAAACAATGAAATTGATCAGATCAGTTTTAATTTGAGAAAAAATAAATAGAAATGTTGAATGAAAGGATGCAACCACGAACATAAATAATCAAGTATTGTTCCAGTGAGTGCAATAGTTTGACAAAAATCATGAATTCATTTCAAGTTTGATACAGTTCTTCAATACATTGAAGCAAATACGTCAAGACTAACTACGGTACAGTTTAATCTTGATTTTGATAAAAAATCATCAACAATCTTTAGAATAACTAGTTTATCAGCTCTCTTGACTCATAAAAACTTGGTCAATTATCCAAGTAGAGCTGGTGTGTTATTTAATATCACAGCATACATCTATCTGAATTAAAACTTATATTATCAAACTCATGCTTCAAACTTGTCTGAACTGAAAAATTAAATAAGTAAATCCTTGCGCATTCTATGGTCGTTGATTGTAATTAGCATTATTTTGTAACTTTGACTAGAAACAGTATTCTATACACATTTGACTAAAAACAGTATTTATGCTATTCAAATTCAACACATTTATATGCAGTATCCACACGTTGGCCCAATGCGTACAAATAACGACGAGCGCGAAAGTGTGGACGGGTGGTTTGCCAAAGCTCGCCTTCACTGGCCTTCACTTGCCATCGCTCCGATTTCTGTCGAGCAAAGGCGAGTGGCCAGCTAAGCATCCACAAATGTTATTTACATAAAAGCTATCAAGTTGCAAATACAAATATTCATTATCTCCCTTAACTCAATCATAATCAAAAGCTGTAAACATACACGATTATGCTTGCAGAATTAAGAGGTTAAAACCAGAAACAGCATGTTTTTGAAAGTTTACTTATTACAATGAGGTTGTACGTGTTAATTTATCAATTTTACACCTTCAATAACATTATATGTCACCTAAAATTATGTGTAATCCTATTTTAAACCTTTAAAGGTGTGGTTCAGTTCTGTTTAAACCTGATTAACCTACCTTATAAACAGTAACCGGCAGTAAACATAATCAACCCATAAATTGGAAAATTAATTTAAAATTATACTATATAAGTACACACCTTGGAAAAGCCGTGAATATTCAATTGATGTCTGAATTAAACACTACAAACACACTAATATCATGATTTATTATCTACAATCATAATATCACTTCACCAGCACCATGAAAACCAAAACTCAAGATTAATAACCTACTGACTGATTAGGATGGGAATCATTATGGTGCTGTGAAGCAGAAACATTTTTTAGATCTGCTTGATCACGTTATTATCCAAATATTGATAAGAACGCAATATTTTATCTTATCAAAAAGCATTATTTCAATAAATTATTGTTTCGAGATTTTAATATATGAAAATATTATAACTCAAGTAGTTTTTTGAAATGTATGTACTAAATTGGGGTACTAAATTCACATCCAAAAAGAGGATTCATGCCTTCTTGATCATATCAGCTGTTATCACTATCGAGTTCTCACTTCTCAGAAAAAAACATAACCTCACTCTTGAATCCGTTGTTTGTTCTTCTATTTGAGGTTATGTCTTAAATTTAATATTTAATAATAGAATAACATTTTTCAGTGTTAGATATTCCTGATTTTAAAATTATAATCTGAACTAATGATTAATAATTTCCTCACAGAACAAGAAAATGAAGTTAATTCGAACTCTTCTTTTCTTTATTGTGCTCATCATGCGGTTTTCAAGTTTTGAGTTTTTCTCAATGCACGAAATGTTTTCAACAGCTAAACGAATGATGAACTGGGAGTCATGCGATAATTATTGGGTAATGGGAGATCTAAAAGGTATGTGACGATGAAGCAATTGAATACGCTTAGCCACTATAATTTAGTAAAATATTAAGATATATTAAATACCGTATGAAAATAAAAGAAATTTTTAATGTTACAATAATGAGGTGTGGTCATAATGCTTAGCCATGTCTACAAGTGAGCAAATCAAGAACAATAAAAACCGTCAAAGAAAAACAAAAGGTTCGAGTCAAAACACACAAAGCATGCGATGAAACATACAAGCAGAAGAAGCAGCATAACTAAGGCAAGAAGTATCAACTTGCAATCTAAAGATCATGAATAATAAAAATTCCTTAGAAAATAAAAGCGGTTCTCGTGAAGGAAAGCTATCAGTCTCCTCATCAAAACTGTCCCATGCAGACCCCTGGCTGAAACTGGCAGCTTGTCTACAATTCTGGTAGATGAGGCTGTTCTGGATCCTCCCAAATCTACAATATGGCAGGTCCAGCCTCAGCCTGTTTCTGGTGTCATAGCAAAGCACATCATCACTGCTAGGCAAAGTATAGACACTGTGGAAGGTCTTTATAGCTGATCTGTAAATGAAAACTGTGAGAATCTTCTCACTCAAAAAGAGAGGCCTACAATATGCTAGAAAGTTGTGAAATCGCTTTTTGGTGGTTCGGAACCCACCTAAAACTGTAGGTTCATTTTCATATCTCATTGTCATCCGCCTCATTGCCCACGCACAAGCCTAGAGTTCATGTGAGCATCACCCTCAGCAAAAAAGTTATGTTTCAAAAACCACCACCATATCCTCGCTGGAATTTAATAGAAATTGTTTGATATTTGGAGCTTCTCTATTTATTTAGCGTATGGCAGATACACACCACAGAATATAAAGCTCATGAGTGTCAAATGTCTACATATACACTATATTTTTCCATTTCTTCAAGTTGTTGTGTAGTTTTCGGTCAGGAGAACATAAGCTTGTCTGACCGCCATTAGCTTCTCTATGACTGTACTATACTGTACTTGATTTTTATGAAATAATCAATGAACTTTTGCGTTTAACTTTTCCAGGTTTGCAAGAAGACTTGAGAACACATCTATTTGGACAACCGCTAGTCGAAAAGGACCTTATTTACGCCATCGGAGCCCATTTTTCGAAAAAGTTCGACCAACCTCTTCTGCTCAGTTTCCATGGCAACGCAGGAGTCGGTAAAACATACGTGGTACAGTTCATTGCAGCAAGGATGCTCCGCAAAGGAATGTCCAGTATTTACTACAGATCCTATGTTGGCAGTGAACATTTTCCTTTGGCTTCCCACACTGAAATTTATAAGACAGAACTGGAGAATGAGATCAGAAGTGTGACTAGTAAATGTAAATTTTCGTTATTTGTTTTCGATGAGGTGCATAGGATACATGGGGATGTACTGGATAAAATTTATTCGTTAGCTAGGGCGTCAAAGCTGCGGAGTGAGAATTATATTGATATGGGGTGAGTAAATAATACTTCCAAAAATTTGCCTGGTTGCACAAAAATTATTTTTTAACCATGATGAACCAATCAGAGAAGGCCTTTTTGATAAGACGATTGGTTCCCGTGGAATTAATCACAATTAAAACTTGACTGGCTTTTGTGCAACAGGCACTTGGTATTTTTACCTAATGCCTTGTCCACACATTGGCCCAGCGTAGTAAGCTTGGCCGCGTTGGTCTTGCTATACACACTGCGTGCCCAATCAAGGCCAGCGTTAGCCAGCGACCTACCCATGATAGAAATTGAAATATTGACTTGAACGAACACAGTAAAAAATATTAAAAACTATGGAAAAATGTAACGCAATAATAGTTAATAAAAATCAGGCATAATAGCGACTCAATTACAAAGAAAAACAGCATATTGACTTGAACGAACACATTGAAAACAAATTAAAACAATAAAAAAGTAGCACAATAATAGTTAATAAAAAACAGGCCTGTAGCAACTCCATTACACAGAAAAAAACAGCAGATCAGACAACAAAACAGGAAACAACACGCATTGGTTTTATTCTAACAGAACTTGAGTTTCATTATGGAGTATTTTATTACCCTCTATAAATTATAAATGATAAAAACAAACTCATCTAAAATGATAAGTAATAAAATGTACAACAAATTTATCTTTAACTCCTAACGGAGTTCTGTCAATTCAGAATGAATAACAGACTACAGGACACCATGGTTGGACCATCATCAATCATGGCAGTTAGGCCTACTTTCTTGCCCGCTATTTTTCAAACATGCGGATCTCCATGGTTTATGGTTAATTCACCGGACCTCGATGGGATATGGTTAATTCCAGTTGATGGGATAAAAATGTATCACGTTCTATTCATCTAATTCATTCCTGATTCTACAATAATATATTTTTCGCCCCACTTGGATGTAATGAGCTGGTTTTCGTGCGTCATATGGAGGCCGAAAATGACTGTTTTCTGACCAGGCCGGTAAAAGTTTTACGGCCCTAGGGCTGTAAAATAACCTTGAAGTCAGCTGATTCTGATTTGATGTGAACGTGTTTACAAAATGGTTTATGAAACGGGATCAGTTTATGCTTCTAGAGTTGAATAAGTATTCTGCAATAAGATAATATCATTTTATTTGGATGAATAGATTTATATATTATAAATTATTCAAATTCGATTTTCAGAGTAGGATAGAACTTCTAACCTAAACTTCCGAAGTCAACGACAACAAGCATTGTTAAATTTCAGTGCTAAAACAGCTGATCAAAAAATTTTTCATTATTTGTGTTTATTATTCAAGAATCAAAACATTTATAATAAAATCATCTTATTGTCAATTGGAAGAATAAAAAGTATAAACTCAACCTCTTACATAATTGAACATAATCTTTTAGGTTACTTAGACAAATCAGAATAAAAAATAAAAATACTTGGACAATTTCCTGATATTCAGATTACCTCAGATTTGCTAGAGCTATGACCTTCCTTCGCTTTCGGAAGTGCCTAATAAACAATAAATTATTCTCATATTTATATTGTTTATTTTTCTGTGTGGCGAAAAATAACGTTCTCACCTTGGGCAAAAATGTGTTTCTGGCTCTCAATCTTTTCTAGTCCTCGGCCTACGGCCTCGGACTTGAAAACCGATTTCGAGCCAGAAAAGTCTCATTTTCGGCCCTAGGTGCGAAATATACTATTACAAGAAGTATAAATTTATAAAGTCTATCTTCCACCAAAGGGAGTCTAATTCGCTCCAGCTTTTAATTGAAGATTATTATAATTATTATTAATGATAACGGTTTTATGTATGATAAAATAAAAAACAAGTAAGTTGTTTCTGAACACTTCTACAGTATTTCTGATTACAATGACTGTACAATTATTAATTATTTCTGTTTCTTCATGAAAATAGGATTCAATATTTGTTTTTAATTTTTAGGAGATCTATCTCCATTTCTGATAACAGTGTTCAATTTATTTCAGTTTCTTCATGAAATCAGATAAAATATTCTGATTTGTTTCCAATTTTCAGGAGATCCATCTTCATTTTCCTTTCAAAATACCGGCGGTAAAATAATCACTGACCTCTGTACCATTTATAAAGAGCAGGGAATTCTACGCAAAGATTTTAATCTGGTGGATTTTGAAAATTTTTTGATCCAAGAAGCTAACAATGAAGGTTAGTCACATCATTATTCTTAATTTTTCAGTATTTTCTACAAGTGAGGGGCCTAGATGCAAAAGTCACACTCTCCACTTTTCCAAATTTTTGGGAAACCGCAAAAAACTGTTTCATGATGATAAAATAAGGATATTGTTGCAAGTTTTTTTTCAAGCAAAGCTTGAAACCATACCAACTACTCGCACACAGCTTCAATAAGTTGTTGAATTAGATAAAACAGGAATTTAACTTCAAAATACACAAAGTGTGAGTTTTGTAGCAAAATTTGGTTAAATGTGAATTTTGAAGCAAACTTACATGGAGAATGTAAGTTTTGTATCAAAATAGATGGGATACAACACTAGAACCAAGAAAAATAAATCGCAAGTGATTTGTGATAACATTCTTACCAGGAGGAATAACCATGAAAAAATAAACAAGAGTATTTTCATACATGTTTAATACATAGTAGTAGAAATAAGAATGACATGAAAAATAATGATCAATGTATGACATCAAGCATTGATGTAATTTATTTCCTGAAATGGCTCACATGTTGGCTCTTCATCTTCATCAACAGCTCCATCAATATTTTCTCTATAGAAAATCAACTCTTTATTTTGCCTCCACTGATCATTGTAGTGTTTTTCCAACAAATTATTCACATCGTCCTTTTTTGTTTGTTTTAATGAGTTAGATTTTGGAATGATGAGTGGTTCCATATTGAATATCACCATGTTTTTTGCAGCATTTCGCTTCCACTTATCAAGAGATATTTTCTTCTCTCTAGTCATTCCAGTAGAAATCTTGACTTGTTCTTCCATTGAATTCCTTACTACTTGGATATTGAACTAATTCAAAATAATAATATAACAAATTGAAGTGGACGATCAAAACAAATGAATCTAACCAACAAAAGTGCAGACCGGAACAGAGCACTGAGAGCAATGAACTGAGCACACCCATGATGCTTTGCAACCTTCAGATGCCCTGTGATTGGCTTAACTGGAGAGTGTGAGTTTTGCTGCAAAACATCGACTGGTAAATGTGACTTTTGATCCAAATCGTGATTTTCAATACAATTTTTAGGTCTGTAAAAGTGAGTTTTGCTACAAAACAACCAGACAGTCTGATTCCCCTTTAAAATACGAACACAGCCATATAAATAACTCAATTTCTCAAAAAAATGGAGAATGTGACTTTTGCATCTAGGCCCCTCAAGTTTTGTGTCCATATATTTTACAGCTGATGATAATCAGCCAATTAGAGAGCTTTATGCCCTGCCAACTCGTCTGAAAACGAAGTCCGAATTGATTGGCCCTAACTCACCTGTAAATGTTACAGTTTGGAATTTCATTACAAATTTGTCTTTATTTATATTAGTGGTGATTATATACTAATCATCTATTGCTACTTTATATGTGAATATCGGGGACCGAGCTTCGCTCTGGAGTACAAAAGCATAAACAATTTATTACAAAAGAAGAAATCATCATAACATTCATACAGAAATGTTCTATCTGCGGTAAATTGAGATTAATTCCCAGAGGAATGCAAAAATTTCCCTCACAAAGGCCCAGTTGCACAAAAGCCGGTTAAATTTAATCCTAATTAACTTCACGTGAACCAAATCAGAAAAGACCATTTCAAAAAGATGGATCTACTGGAATTAATCAGGATTGTAAATAACCCGGCTTTTTTGCAACCGGCACTAAGTACCTGATTGAATGATTACAAAAGTTCAACAGCTGAGTCATAATTTTGACTCAGTCCCACACACATGAACTCGCTCACTCACTTCCATCACCAACAGACTACCAAATAATTATTATCATCTGTTTTTCCAAGGATGAATAATAATTAACCGTTTAATGTCGTTCAGCGATTTTTCCCAGGGATGAGACCTAGTGCAATCGAATCTTTATATTATAAACTTACTATGTTCTGAATTTCGTGAGAATTGTTAGAGCCGTTTTCGAGATCCGGTGAAATATAAACAGAAGTTGCTCGTTTAATAGTATAGGATACCCTTGTTTTCCAATTATCTCACTTGTTTAAAACATGTTCTAGTTATTCAATCAAATTTTGTCTTGAATAATATTGGTGGTGGTTATACAGAGTGTGTCACGGAAGGTGTAACAGCCGAATACCATAGATTCTTCATGATTTTTGCAACAAGAATTTCCAGTAAAATTTTCTTTTACTGACATATATACATATGCACTCATAGGCCAATACAAAAATTAAAAACATTCAGAGTCAATAACTTGTTTGGCCTATGTAGCCGGGAGACATTGCTGTGTCTGGCCTGCAAAATGTGACCTTCAAATTGAGAGTTCAAAATCCACTCAAACTGACCTTAGTTTTCGAGATACATCGATTCTAAGATATTTTTGAACAACTATAAAACTATCTAATTCCAAGTTTATGGTTTGAAAAAGGAAGAGATTTCAACAAGATTCCTCTAATTTGATCCTTTGTTTGAATTTTTTATGAGCGGTCAAAGTTGAAAAAGTACTTTCGTCAAGTTCAAACCCAAATTTCGAACAGTTTGAGCGCTTATAATAAGTTCAAAAACGTCAAACAAAGATACAAATTATATGAATCTTATTGTAAAATTCTTTTTCTTTTCAAACATATCCTTAGAATTAGATTTTGACTGATAGTGTTCCAGTTGTTGACGTTTTTCAAAAATATCGATATATCTTGGCCACCAAAGTCGATTTAAGAGAACTTTCCTGTACATTTTTTGTTGCAAATTTCACGTGGAATCTATGGTCTTCGATTGTTACACCTTTCATGAAACACTCTGTATACTGATTATCTATTGTAACATTTTTATTTGATATCAATCCTTCATCCTAGTTATGAAAATAAATAAAAATAATCCTTCGTATTTGTTCATTTTTATGTGCAGGTCCCATATTAAAACGGTATTTCCAATCCTACCTTTTGGCTATTGGCTTGCTCATTCCTACCCAATTCTTCCGTCGTTTATTTCTTGGTTAGTAGTTTTTTATCATCATTCCTCTTCTTCACTTACCATTTTCTATATTGAATTGAAAATATATTTATTCACAATCATGTACATAGGAATAGTATCAATATTCATTAAGACAAACTAAATGCCCGGTTGCACAAAAGTTGGTCAATAATTATTATTAAACGAAAATCCAAATTAAATGCTGTAAATCACCCCGAAGACTTCTGCTACTGCAAATATTGACAACAGGGTAAACAGCTAGATGGAATTTCGATGAGTGCTACTATACAAAAATTATTTGTCAGTCCGATTTTTGTATAGTAGCGCTCATCGAATTTCCTAGCTGTTTATCCTGTTGTCAGTATTTGCAGTAGCAGAAGTCTTCGGGGTGATTTACACCTTTTAATTGGAATTTTCGTTTAATAATAATTATTCATTAATTAGCATTTGAACAAATGCAACTTACAATTTATTTCTATTTGTGAAGTTGGTCAAATTTTAATCATTATTAATTCCACGAGAATCAGAGAAGGCCTCTCTGACTGGTTCACGTGAAATTAATCACGATTAAAATTCAACCGGCGTTTGTGCAGCCGGTACTTACAGTTCTAAAAATCTAATACAATTCTATTTTTTCAACAGGAGGTTTGAAAAGCAGTGCCCTTATAGCTAATGAGTGCATCGATCACTTCATCCCGTTTCTGCCTTTAGAAAGAGAGCACTTAGCTGCATGTGTTAAAGCTACCATGAAAAGAGATAACGTCACTCGAATCGAGAATCAAGAGGATTTCATTGAGTAAGTATTTCTATAGAGAGAAGAAAGACTTAAGGTCAACATTTAAAGTCCAAAAATTAGAAACCAGAAGATCCATTAGAGCATTAATGTTATTATATGAAATTCTAAATAATAATATATTCATGCCAGATTTCATAAATTTGTTAAATTTTCATGTTGAATGCAATAGACCAAGTCTTAATATTATGCTATTTCAAATAACGTTTGTCAGAACCACTCACCGTTACAATTCCTACCTAAATAGAACAGTAGACTAAACCCATTCCTTGACCACTTCTATGATCGCTTCAATACATTCAAAAAATCTTGTGAAAAATTATGCTGCTCAAATGATGAATAAATTATTAGTTTTGAGCTCTACTAACTCTTTTTTTCAACTGTTTCTTCTTTCTTTTTATTTAAATATTTTTCATCATATACCCCTTTACTAACTTTCCGGAATCCAACCAATATATCGTTCTCTTCTAATCTTATTAGTTATTCGACAAGTGCCTACAATAAGATTAAGATGTTTTCACCTAAGATAATAACTATCAACTCTGGCTGACGGCTTCGGTCATGCCATAAATTTTTTGTGTTGCTTTTGAATTATTTGGATCGAACTTGTATAGCCTAGTGAATTGTGAATATTTAATGAAGTGCTATATTAATTTGTTTTCTCTTATTTTCTTTTTTAATTGTAATGTTATGCTATCAACTATGTCATTAAGGCTCGTACTGGAGTTTGTCTGTGAGCCTTCCTATGTTTTATGAAATAAAGAAATATCATAAGAAGATATCCCATGGTATAGGGCGTTTATGTTGCAAAATGCTCTGTTAACTGAAGCCGATAGTCCTAGTATTTGTTTTTTGTTAATCTTTGTCAATCTATGTGACGATGGTAGTCTCTCATACTGTGCCGTTCTTACACTCTCACCCCAACAACACAGTAATAATAGACAGTAGTCGTTGGCTTGAGTTAACAAAAATCGGCTTGAAATTTGGAACATAGACGGGCTATACCATGGGATGCCTTCTCATGCTGTATGCTCTCTATGCTTATACACTGAACGTTGAGAACAAATTGATCGAATTGATAAAAACGTTGTAATAATAAGATGATAACGGATAACAATAATTTAGTTAGCCAATTTTCCAATAAATTTTACTAAATATGAACTGTGAAATTATTGATCGATTTTAACATGAAATTTAATAAGAATAATTTTCATTCCTTTAGTGCACACAAACAAACAATGCTGTCGGAAACGTCAAATTAAAATTATACATTGTAAATACATTCTAATAGAATAATAGTTATTTGTATATCTAGAGTGAAAAGTACAACTTTTTCTCCCTGTGGGAAAAAGTTTGAAGCCCGAGGCGAAGCCGAGGGCAACAATTTTCCTGAGGGAGAAAACGTATTTTTGGCTCGTGATGCAAATGATATCATTTTAATAACTTACGTATTGGTGACAATGTTTCCTAACAACATAACCCAAAATCACTGCACTATCTATCGGCAAAAGTTGTAACAATTATATCAGCTGGGCGTCAACCAAAAATGGCTGACTCCAGATCACGCGGTTCAGATTTGAATTGCAGATCAAAAATATTTTGTTGGCTGGTATTTTGAATAGAATATAATATTTTTAAAATTGTATAAATTTTTATCGTCTACTAATATTAAGAATATAATATAATGCAAACATATATTTCATGAGTTGATCAAATTTCTGGTTGTGGTATTGAATTCAGTTGACTCAATGACAGATACCTCTATTATGCTTTCTCATCTGAGCTTAGACCTTCTACCCTATTACAATGTAAGTTTCAAAATAGAGATGCTTCCCATGTTATTTAAATGGGGCCACTTTTCCTCCCTAGGGAGTTTTTCTGTTTTTTACTACCGAGAGCGAAAAAGTGACACTTTAGTATTATGTTTTAGGGAGTAAAGTAAGTACTTTAGACAGGAGGTGGAGGAAAAAGTTTTATTCCTTCCGGGCTCATACAATGCTATTGGAAACCTAAGGTTTAACCTTAGGGTTTATTAACCTTAAACCTTTATTTAAGGTTTCCTCCAATCAGGAATACGTTTCTTCAATGAACAACTGTCTTGTATCCACATAAATCAGCCTAGTTTTAACAGATTACCGTACCTTCTTGGAAAGGGGTATTCAAGATTATACCCTCGATTAAACGCATTAAAAATAATCCAATTCAATTTTTATTACTAAAGATGGGAATTTACTGAGATGTTGCAATTATTCAAATGCTGATGAATTGATAATTATTATTGAACGAAAATCCCAATTAAATGCTGTAATTCACCCCGAAGACTTCTTCTACTGCAAATATTGACAAAAGTGTAAACAGCTAGATGAAAACTCGATAAACGCTACTATTCAAAAATTAATTAATTTATTAATTTCCATAATTGATAACTCCCATTTAGCTGTTTACCCTGTTGTCAGTATTTGCAGTAGCAGAAGTCTTCGGGGTGATTTATACCTTTTAATTGGGATTTTCGTTTAATAATAATTATTCATTAATTAGCATTTGAACAAATGCAACTTCCAATTTATTTCTATTTGTGAAGATGGTCAAATTTTAATCATTATTAATTCCACCGTGATTCAGAGAAGGCTTCTTCGAAAAGAAGTCTTCTCTGACTGGTTCACGTGAAATTAATCACGATTAAAATTCAACCGGCGTTTGTGCAGCCGGTACTTACAGTTCTAAAAATCTAATACAATTCCATTTTTTCAACAGGAGGTTTGAAAAGCAGTGCCCTTATAGCTAATGAGTGCATCGATCACTTCATCCCGTTTTTGCCATTAGAAAGAGAGCACTTAGCTGCATGTGTTAAAGCTACCATGAAACGAGATAACGTCACTCGAATCGAGAATCAAGAGGATTTCATTGAGTAAGTATTTCTATAGAGAAAAGAAAGACTTAAGGTCAACATTTAAAGTCCAAAAATTAAAAACCAGAAGATCCATTAGAGCATTAATGTTATTATATGAAATTCTAAATAATAATAATAATGTATTCATGCCAGATTTCATCAATTAGTTAAATTTTCATGTTGAATGCAATAGACCAAGACTTAATATTATGCTATTTCAAATAACGTTTGTCAGAACCGCTCACCGTTCCAATTCCTACCTAAATAGAACAGTAGACTAAACCCATTCCTTGACCTCCCCCCCCCCCTCTATATCCGCTTCAACACATTCAAAAAATCTTGTGAAAAATTATGCTGCTCAATTGATGAATAAATGATTAGTTTTGAGTTCTACTAACTCTCTTTTTTCAACTGTTTTTTCTTTCTTTTTATTCAAATATTTTTCATCATATACCCCTTTACTAACTTTCCGGAATCCAACCAATATATCGTTCTCTTCTAATCTTATTAGTTATAATTATTAGTTATTCGACAAGTTCCTACAATAAGATTAAGATGTTTTCACCTTAAGATAATAACTATCAACTCTGGCTGACGGCTTCGGTCATGCCTAAGAATTTTTTGTGTTGCTTTTGAATTATTTGGATCGAACTTGTATAGCCTAGTGAATTGTGAATATTTAATGAAGTGCGATATTAATTTGTTTTCTCTTATTTTCTTTTTTAATTGTAATGTTATACTATCAACTATGTCATTAAGGCTCGTACTGGAGTTTGTCTGTGAGCCTTCCTATGTTTCATGGAATAAAGAAATAGCATAAGAAGATATCCCATGGTATAGGGCGTTTATGTTGCAAAATGCTCTGTTAACTCAAGCCGATAGTCCTAGTATTTGTTTTTTGTTAATCTATGTGACGATGGTAGTCTCTCATACTGTGCCGTTCTTACACTCTCACCCCAACAACACAGTAATAATAGACAGTAGTCGTTGGCTTGAATTAACAAAAATCGGCTTGAAATTTGGAACATAGACGGCCTATACCATGGGATGTCCTCTCGTGCTGTATGCTCTCTATGCTTATAAACTGAACGTTGAGAACAAATTGATTGAATTAATAAAAACGTTGTAATAATAAGATAATGGATAAAAATAATTTAGTCAGCCAATTGATTACAATGAATTTTACTAAATATGAACTGGAAAATTATTGATCAGTTTGAATTGTAATTAGGAATACGATTATTTTTGTATCTACATAAATCAACATAGTTTTAACAGATTACCGTACGTTCTTGGAAAAGGGTATTCAAGATTATACCCTCGATTGAACGCATTAAAAATAATCCAATTCAATTTTTATTAATACAGATGGGAATTTACTGAGATGTTGCAATTATTCAAATGCTGATGAATTGATAATTTTTATTAAACGAAAATCCCAATTAAATGCTGTAATTCACCCCGAAGACTTCTTCTACTGCAAATATTGACAAAAGTGTAAACAGCTAGATGAAAATTCGATGAACGCTACTATTCAAAAATTAATTAATTCATTAATTTCCATCATTAAGAATTCCCATTTAGCTGTTCACCCTGTTGTCAATATTTGCAGTAGCAGAAGTCTTCGGGGTGAATTACAGCATTTAATTTGAATTTTCGTTTCATAATTACTATTTTATTAATACCGTAATTGTTGTGTTTCATGAGATGAAGAATTTCTTGTTATTTAGTAGGCTACAGCCTTTTTTAGAAAAAAAAACAATTTAAATGTAATTCTCCCATGGAATCTAACAAATTATATTCTATTTCTATTTCAAGTAATATCCTTTTTTTAATAATTTCTGTTTTTATTTCAGATCAGTTATCGATGCAGCCGCTACATTTGAACCGGAATCGAAAAAATATTTCGCCAAAAAAGGATGCAAAAGGATAGATCAAAAAGTGAAATTTCTAGCTTTGCAAAGGACTACTAAACAACTATTGGATACAGATGATCGTGATGAATTGTAGATGTTTTAATAGCATAATAAATCAGGACCTCTTATATACTACTTGTATATAGGAAGTCCTGACAATATTTTATAATGAGTAGAACTATGAAGTTGAACTATGAACTATGATTTATAGAACTATGAAGTTGGATGCATGAATTACTTCTTGAAATTCATGAATTTGAATTTTGTGAATAGTATCATGAACTTTGAATATTGTGTACTAAATCATAAACTTATCAGTGACAATGAATGCTCTGGCTGAGCTTCAAATAACTTGCTGGTGAGGTTGGTATCTCAGTAATCTGTACTATAATAAAGTAAAGAAGTGGCTTATACACGTACGTTATAGGACAATTATGTTTAACGCATCATCACGTCTCAACTACCCAACTCATTAATGTTGTTCACTGATACTCATATGTGCAAATCCCTTGAGTACTCATGATTATTTAAGTTTCAAATTGATATGATACTTTAACCTCTGTCTAATTCTATTTCATGTTTTATTTAAGTTAATTTGATTATTAACACTGTTTTATTCGAGTCTAGTCCAACCCATAAGCTAGTATTAATGTATTGCAGTGCCTTTACATTCTAATTGATACTTATATATGAAATAAGATTAATTAATGAATAGAAACTTATTATGTAGTGAATTAATTAATTAAACCTGATAGTATTGAAATATGTAAGATATTTACTTGAGCTAATAAACTACAACCATAGAGAAACAATAGCGTAAGTAGATATCCCACGGTATAGGGCGTTTATGTCGCAGCTTTTGCTACAACTTATTAAAAACAGTGAAAGTCCTCTTAACCTTGAAGTATTTTTGTAAGATATTTACCTGAATGTGTTTGACATAAATTGAAACATGACCAGTATACAGCCCTATTATCATAGTGAATAGTTATTGTCTTTTTCCTTTAGTGCTACTTTAAAATAAATAGAAAATATAAACCTGAGTACCCTTTTGAATAGTTATTTTTAGTAGGGAGCAAAGTGAGACTTTTTGGGCAAAAGTTTGGAGCCCGTGGTAAAGTCAGGAAATTTCAATTGATAGAGTGAAGCAACATAACCCAATTTGTTTGCAAACTTTTTTAAAAATTCGGAAAAGGAACAGTTTATTCTTTATTGATTCATACAATAAGTACATCATTAAAATGATAGGGAGAGAAAAAATAAGGTAACCTTGGGCTATTCCTCTCCCAAATTTAGATAAGGTTACACATAGTTTTGGACTAGGCCTGTTGGTCCATTTTTAATCATATATGACTTGTGAATTGTGGAATGTGTAAATAAATAAAAATGAATTACCTCTAGGGAGGAAAACATGTCTTTTTTATTGATTGCCCTGTTTGTAAGCTACTCAATATTAATTGAAGTATTATGCTTAATGTATAACATATTACAAACTTCTATAAAATCGTGAATTGATTAATTAACTGTTTCAATCAATTCTTGATCACCTTATTCATCTAATAATATCAGTAGAATTATTGAAAAAAAAAAATTGTTGAATAAGAATAAAGCTGCGTTTAAACCAAAGTTATTAACAAAATGTTTATTTTTCCGTCCTGATAGATTCTATTAGATTGAACGGAACTTGACAAACACATATGCTCATCATGTGTATGCTAAGTTATGTTTAATTTAATAGAATCTATAAGGACGGAGAAATAAACATTTTGTTAATAACTTTGGTGTAATTGCTTTAATATTGCGGAATTTCTTCATACTTGAAAAACACTAGGCCTATTTTATTTTTGTAAAATCCACATTTATTTGTGGATGTGACAAAAATAAAACTGTCCTTCAAAATGTTTTGAGTTTTAATGTGAGGAGTAAATAAAACAACAAGTACAATCTTTCATGAATTTTATTTGCAGAATAAGTACAAAGTGTTGATATAGAGTGGAGTTCATTAGTACTGATATTATTGAATAAAAAACTCATTTAAAACTCAACGCTTTTAAATCAGTTTCATTCAAATAGAAACATTATTTATAAGAGAATTCTAATTCAAGATGTAAGCTACTCAACGTACATGAACTATCATTATGAATCTTACAGCATGGATAATAATTTATTATCTAAATCATATCAGAGGTAAGAACAATTATTTATTAGGCTATATTTTATTATTAAGGCCTACTGATGTTCAGTTTTTATGATAGTTACTAAGATGTTACCTATTATTTTCTAATGTTTTAGAAGCTATTCTAATAATTCAGAAATACTGTTTTCTTGAAAAAGCCTGAAACTAGTCGTTGAAATATTTTAAAGTTTTTTTTTATAATGAAGGGTACCGTACGATAGTACAAGTTTTTATATTGTTTTCATTAATTTGTCTTCTTGAAGTAACATGAATCTTTTATGAGATTTAGGCCCACTGATTTATCTACAGATTCAATGAAAACAATATTATATTGATTGATATTACATCAATTTCTTTAGAACATTAAGATGAACACCTTCTCAAGGTTATAGAAAATCACTCTGCATAGAACAAATTCATTGAAATAATTCGGTATTATTATCTTACACAATAGCAACTAATAGTATTTTTATGTACATTTTTGGAAATATCTTTTTGGATTTTCATTTTCACACAACACTAGTGTATCATATTTTGGACTTAAATTTTAACACATAATTTTTCGAGAATATCCTTTTGGATTTTCACTTCCACTCAACATTTTTCGGATATCCTCTTGTATTTTTGTGTTTTACCCAACATTTTTGAGAATATCTTTTGGATTTCCGTTTTCACTCAAGCCTTGCAGGTGGGAACAGCTGGTCGTAGGGAATTTTCAGGAAGATCTTGTTGACAATTCCCTTGAGAATTTTCTCGAAATGCTCCTCAGCGTAGGGAATCATTTCCTGGTAGAGAACCTTCCAGAATCGGTTCACGAAAGCCAGCACAATTTGACCTGGAAACAAAATAATTTTTGATGAAACTTGCAAAATTATTTAGATTTTAGAGGTAAGTAGGCTACAGAAGAGTATAGCCTTATTATTACCGTAAAACGGGGTGAATGGGGACGCAGGGGTGAATAGGGACAAAAACTGGGAAAATTGAAAAATTTTCAATAACTTCTTTCTTATCAAATTTTTATAGCTCTACCTAATTTATTCTGATAGAGGGGATTATTCTGTACACATTAATATAAAAATCATCCATTCAACTTGATTTCTATGCTGTCGGCAGCTGTGCTTCTTGTTGCTTCTTTGAACAGATAGAAACGTAACCTGAAAAGTTTTGTCTGGACATTTGAACTGTTTGTAGTCACAAGCTTAAAGTATTTTTCTATGAATTGTACTGATTCTAATAAGTAATAACACATTAAATATGTAAGCTTTAACTGGAATTTAATTTATTCTAGATTTTTTTTGATCTTGACCATTTGGATGTTGAGGTGAGGTGAATAGGGACACTGCCTAAAACTGGTGTTTGCTGGTTTTATAGAAGTTTAAAGACTTATCTTGAGTAGTCAACGTTGTTGAGGAGGAGAAGGAAATTGGGTGCGAGTTAAATTCCAATATGACACAGGGGTGAAAGTATTTATTGAGAAGGTTGAAGAAAAAGTTTCAGGTGATAAGTTCATGGGATCATTCCTTTGACAAGAAAATTCCGTGAAAATGCATACCTAATATGGAAATATTTTCCATATGCCTGCGAATTCAATAAGGAACAAGTTTTAAAAAGTCTGAAAGACCCTTCTAGTAAGAGAGGAAGATATTTTTTCAATGAAGAGCTGATACAATATTGAACTTTGTAGCTTCTAATGATTTAATTAAGGATTTCATTTTTTATCGAATATTTTTTAACTTCAAATTATTTTCTTCTTAGTTTATTTTTATTAAATATATATTTAAAAATATCTTATTCTATTATTAATAAGGTCCTTTGCGTCCCTATCCACCCCATAATAGGTCTGAAAGAAAACTTGCATGCTATACACACTTGCGTCCCCATTGACCCCACCATTGGGGTGAATAGGGACAGCAATAAAAAAATAATGAAAAAGAGGGTGGATGCAAAAAAAATTGTTTAATCCAAGAGATACCTATACCAAGAGTGAAAGCCAGAAGTGGATCACAAACAGAATGAAACAATTTTTGTGAAAGTTATGAGAAAAAAAAGTGAAAAACTGTCCCTATTCACCCCATTCTACGGTACAATAATTTAATGCTATATACTCGTAGGAGATATCAAACAATGATATTGTTGTTTTTGCTGAGGGTAAACCCATACAGAAAAGATATCATAAGAAGATATCCCATGGTATAAGTTGTTTATCTTTCAAATTTCATGCCGATTTTTGTTAGCTCAAGCCGACTACTGTCTAATATTATTGGTTTTTGGGGTGAGAGTGTAAGAACGGTACAGTATGAGACTACCAGCTTCACAAAAAATTACTATCGGCTTCAGTTAATAGTGAAATTTGGAACATAATCGCCCTATACCATGGGATATTTTTTCTATGATATAGCTCAATATAATACTGCATGATGATCTAAATTCAGATAATATAAAGGTGCGTACAGATATACGCGCCGCGAACATGAGAAATTCACTTTTAATCAGCTGATTATATCTGTATTTTTACAGAAACGGTAAGATACAGATATAAAAAGCTTGGCATCAGCTGATTAAAAGTGAATTGCTCATGTTCGCGGCGCGTAAATCTGTACGCAACTTAAGATTCATTTCAAACCGCCTGCATTGTTTTTATAATATCTTCAACATTAATATTCTTCCCAGTCAACAAAAACGTGAGTAATTATTTAGCTACTCAATTTTAATAGATAGCTTTTATAGTGTTAATAGAATAGGAATTGAATAAAATATGGTATCTGGACTTTCTATTTATTGTTCAACGTTTTTCTCGGTTTTGATTGTATGCTCCACATATTACTCTAATAACTATTGAACGCAAGTAAGTATTAGTTAAAATATAAATATAAAAAAGAGTTCAATTTAAAATAGAGTAGTCTAATTGTGGAACATGCAATCAAAACCTAGATGAATAAAATATGTTTTTATTTCACAAGAAAACAAATAATATATGGTACCGTACCTACAATTGTAGATAGGGGATAGTAGAAAATTATTTTCTCTGATGTTGGTTTTTCATTTATTGGCTTTTTATCTCGCTTTACCAACAGAGCAGATATTCGTTAGATATCAGCGAAGCTTCATGAATTAAAATTATCGAATCTCTATAGAGATTTTTCTCTATAGAGATAACTATTGCATTACCGTATATTAGTTATAGAGAAAAAATAAATATGGAGTTATTTAACATGTTTTATTCGTTTATCTTATAACTAGTACCTAGGTGACTAATTAATAACTTTAAAACTAAACACTTAAATTAATGGAATCTTCAAGAATTGGAAATAGGCCCATCCTCGGTTAGTTAAGAATCTATATGAAAAATTTCAGATTAATCAGTTGAGTAGTTGAGACATGATGATGCGTCAAACATAATTTTCCTATCCCGTACGTGTATAAGCCAGTTTTTTCCTCTACTATATAGGTAACCGTAGATGAAGTATTTTAATATAGGGCTATTTGAAAACAAACGGCATGAGTGCTCAAACTAGTTGTGTTTATGTAGAAAAGTTTAATAAAGGTACTAGCTATTTCTATAATATTATTTGACACATATGTTTTATCAATTTATTTAAGTTGTAAACTTACTAAGTTCAGGATTGTCATTGATGAGGTTCGAGGCATGCGCCTTAAGTCCACCAATCTCTGGCCTAACAGTCATGCGGTCTATCCTGATGTAGGTGACCCCGTCATCTACAATTGGTGTACCTCTCAGCTTCCATGTGCCTGTCACCTCGGCTGTAAACAAAAAAAAAACGAAAAAATGTTATTATTTTGCTGCATTTATCAATTTTTCAATCAATTTCATAGCAATACTTTAGTATATATGGACGAATTATTTATTAAATAAAATATTGTCCTTTATTTGGACAATTTATTATTTTATGAAATTGGGATGAAAAGAAGTTTTAGACTGTACTGTAGTCTGTTTCTTTGTCCTCAAGTCAAGTTTATTGTAAATGATAAATAAATATTGAAGTTTACCGAAAAAGAGAGAAACATTTTCATAATTTTGCTTTTATTATTAATTTTTTCATCAATTTTATGGCAATAATTCAGTATATATGTGGCCGAATATTGAAGTTTACCGAAAAAGAGAGAAACATATATTTATACTTTTGATTAATTGATTCGTTCATCAATTTTATAGCGATAATTCAGTATATATGGCGGAATATAGAAGTTTACCATAAAAGAGAGAAATATATTCTCATACTTTTGCTCTATTTATTAATTTTTTCATCTTTTTTATAGCAATAATTCAGTAAATATGGCGAAATATAGAAGTTTACCAAAAAAGAGAGAAATATATTCTCATTTTTGCTTTATTTATTAATTTTTTCATCTATTTTATAGCAATAATTCAGTATATATGGCCGAATATAGAAGTTTAATTGAAGATTAAACTCTTAGATTTCATGTGCCTTCTATTACCTCGGCTGAAAACATCAGAGAGAGAGAAACACTTTCATACTTTAGCTTCATTCATTACTTGTTCTATCAATTTTGAAGCATTTATCCATTTATAAGATATAAGGGAATTATACTACCCTTTTTTGAAATTCATAAAGTACCGTAATAGATTAAACATACAGATTATAACATTTATAAATCTTGTAGGCCTATTTGAATTTTCAATCTATTTTTTTATTAATTTGAAAAGAAAGGGTACTATTTCTATTTTATAAATACCGGTAAGAGTAAAGTAGCCCTGAATTCATAATATTGGAAGGATTCACCAACCCCTGTACATGATTTTATACTCAATAAATATGGTTTCTACTCCAGATTCCATTTTTCTTAATAGAAGTGTTTTTAGTTGGTTCTTACTTGTGGTAATATTGAAATCGCCAGCTCCATTGACAGGGTAGTTTCCAACATGACCCTCCATCTTGTATTTGCCATTGGTCACAATACGGGGCACATAGAAATCAATGTCCATTCCAAAAAAGTTCGGATCGTCTGTCTTCGATCTAAAAAACAAAACAAAAAAAAGCATTAGAAATACAGATCCAAATCCCTATCTAGCTAACATATATGATGTAATAAATAAAAGAATCGACTTATACCATAGCCACCTATAATACATTAAGACTGAGAAATAACGGAGTCAAATTTGGCACCCCCAGCTACTATACAGAATGAGTTATGCAGCTTCAAACATAAAATTTGCAAAATTTTAGCTTTTTAGCTAAATTTAGTTTTTAGCTCGAAAATTTCTAGTTCATTCAGAATTTTGACTTCTTGAATAATTATTAAGTTACTGTTCTAGATTTTTTGATTCTAGGCTCTAATAGTATCTCTTTGATTCAAAATTTGCTCGTTTATCTGAGTATTGAAGAGAATAAATTGTATTTTGAAAAGTGAAAGTGACATAACACATTGTGATTTGGACAGTATAGTATAAATTGGAAATGGGACAGTTTTGTATTTGTGATATTTTGTATTATTTTTACACAATGTGATAAATAAATAAATAAAATAGTCAACCTACTGAAAAAATTCAAACTGCCATATTTAATGAACGGTAGGAATTTTGCAAATCAGATTCCAGATTCGTATTGCTCGCATCGAATAACGTAAGGTCACGAAGTTTGAGCGATTTTTATTCTTCACAAAAAATGAAAAAACCATGGACTAACGATCGTACGTTTTGAAACAGTAAAAAAAGTATCCCAGATTTGGGTGAAATTTTCACCATAGGTGAAGCTCTACCTGAGAAATGTTGGAGCCAAATTTGGCACCACCAGCTACTATAAAGAGTGACTTATGCAGCTTCAAATGTAATGCTTTGTATTTCAAATGTGAACTCACTACAAATAATTAAACACAATAGAATATATCAAATACCCTTTCATTTTTCGCAACACAACTATGGCAGTGTTTGATTAGCAATGGTATTGCTATCCTTATCTATCATTCAACAAAGCGGATAGCGCTATCTCTTTCTCGCTTTGCTCTGTTGCCAGATCGTCTTTCAACAATGTAGAATTAACAAAACATTTCATCTTAGTTATGAAAATTCATAAACATAAAATTTTCTGCTTAATAAAATATAATTGATTATTTCAAACGAGAATGAACAGTTATTACTGTATCAATAAACCTGTATCAGCTACCGTCTATAGAAGACATTGACAAGACAGAGGATCGGCAACGTTGTTCTGCTATCTTTCTCCACTGCCATTATAACGTGGACCTCACTATACCACTTTTTTCCTCATTCTTATATTCTTTTATTCATTTTCTTTCTTTTTTTCCATCGTTCCACATACAAATAACACACATTACAAGCGTGAGACTCACGACAACCAGTCTATTAAAAATTTAGAATTCATAAATAATTGACAAAATATTTTCATCTTAATTATTGAATCATTGAAAAATATAATTTCTTGCTTAATGAAATATAATTGATAATTTTAAACGAGCATGAACAGTTAATATTACATCAATAAACCTGTATCAGCTACCATCTATAGAAGACATTGACAAGACAGGATCGGCAACGTTGTTCTCCTATCTTTCTCCTCTGCCATTATAACGTGGACCTCACTATAGTTTAAACTCTTCAATAGCCATTTTTCAAGTATCACCACAATATTTCTGTTCACAAAAGATAATTGTTCTCATTTTAAGACAACATTGTTCTGCTCTGGGCAAAAAAGTAGGAAATAAATTTGATTTGGTTTGAAATTTGATTAGTGCAGTTGCTTTATCAATATTTGATCGATTTATTGATTATTTTTGAAATGAATTTGATTTTATTTCAAAATTGATTTAATTCGTGCAGTCATGTTGTTCTATTTTTATTTGATTGGTTTATTAATTATTTTTGATGCACATACCTGACATCAATGACCTTGATAGCTGAGAACCCTCTGGTGATGGTATCCTTGAGTGTGACGTCAGCACCTATCACGGGGTCTCCACCGTTGTAAGTCATCTCCAGCTCAGCTATGCTAAGAGGGTCCACGCTTTCAAGTCCCAACTCCTGGATACCAGCTGCAACAAAAATAATTATTCAAAATACAAACATATAAAATTATCGAATGACTACAGAAAGAAATCTTAAGGTTATCAATGTTATGAGACTGGATTCCCTCATAACAGTAGGCCTATTTGCCACCATGGCATTATTTTATTAACATTGGTGTTGCTGTCCTTGTCTATCATACGACAAAGCAGATAGCGCTATCCTTCTCTAGCTCCGCAACTTTGCCAAATCTTTTTTTAACAATGTAGAAATGTAATCAATTAACAGAATATTACATCTCAATTATTATGAAAATTCATTATTTAATCATTGAAGAGAATATTCTATTAACAAATAAATTATTATAATTGACTATTTTTAATGTATACAGCCAATTGTACAAAGACATCAGATATATTACCGGTATCAGGTATCTTCTATAGAATACAGTGGCAAGGTAAAGAATCAGTATCGCTCTTCTTCTATATTTCCCAGTCGTGTAGTGTAATGGGAAGGATATCATTTTACATCCTTTTCAGAGATTCGACAATTATTTTAAATAAAAATACTAAGAAATTATTGTCAAAAACCACAGATTAATTGATACTTGGAAAGACCGGTTATAATAATTATTACCACAATATCAACTACTCAACTACACAAAAAACGAAAATTATTTTTTGAAATACCGCCGATTTATGTAGTTGCATTACAATATTCATTTAACTCAATATTCATGAAGAGTGTATAATCGTTATCCAAATAATTGCATTCACTCTTCATTATGATTCATAATTTTCCAAACTTTGTGAAATTCTTTGAATAATAATAAAAACTGTTCCGGTACACTTTTTTTTATTTAAATTATGTAGATAATCTTTTTCAATATAATTTATTGTAAAGATCATTATAAGAGTGAGAAAAAGTGGCAACTGAAATTTTCAAGTGGTCTAATAAGCGAGTTATGGGTTGTTGAAAGTGCTAACTCCGTTTTCTTTACAGATCATAAACGGTTCCGAATTTTCTATTGGAGCTTTTTTTAATACACTCAGTATATCATTGGCTTTGTTCCAATATGCGTTTTTGCGCGATCTATGTCGAAATTAATAAGCAAGTTATCGAATTTACAAAAAATGTTCCTTTTTTTATTTATGAACGATATGGGGAATAAAATGTTTTAGTTTGGAAAGATCATTTTTTTAATTTTTAAGAGAAGTTTTGTTAATATAGTCGAAACCGTTTATGATCTGGAAAGAAACCGTTTATCTTCAACGACCCATAACTCGCTTATTAGACCACTTAAAAATGTCAGTTGCCACTTTTTCTCACTCTTATAATGATCTTAATAGTTTTATTGAAAAAGATTATCCAATTTAATTTAAAAAAGTGTACCAAACAGCCTTAATAGTACTATCATTCAATGTAAATTAGTGTATATAAGCCAGTAATTATTGTAACATACTTGAATAAAAAGTTTTCTATTCACTCACTTGAAAATTACATTGAATATGTGAGTAAAAATTTTAAAAAGGGTGACTTACTTGATTTTTTTTATTTCTTGATGAATGGAATAGTTTAAGGCTGTTCGGTAGGCCTACACTTTTTTATTCAAATTGGATAATCTTTTTCAATATAATATTGTTAAGAACATTATAAGAGTGAGAAAAAGTGGCAACTGAATTTTCAAATGGTCTAATAAGCGAGTTATGGGTTGTTAAAGTGCTAACTTTACAGATCATAAACACGGTTTCGACTATATTAACAAAACTTCTCTTAAAAACTCAAAAAATGTATCTTTCCAAACTAAAACATTTAATTCCCCATATCGTTCATAAATAAAAAGTAACATTTTTTGTAAATTCGATAAATTGTTTATTTTGTCAAAAATCGCGAAAAAACTCATATTAGAACAAAGCCAATGATATACTAAATGTTAAAAAAAACTCCAATGGAAAATTCGAAACCGTTTATGATCTGGAAAGAAAACTGAGTGAGCACTTTCAACAACCCATAACTCGCTTATCAGACCACTTAAAAAATTCAGTTGCCACTTTTTCTCACTCTTATATAATTAACAATCTTGACAATTATATTGAAAAAGATTATCAAATTTAAATAAAAAAATGTGTTTCGAACAGCCTATGCCATTGTAACGTGAGGCTCACTATACAGGGAAGTATTTTGTTATAAGAAAATCACAAAAATACAGTATAACAACTTCCTATCAGGAAATAAATCTGGTGTCAACAACCATTCTACTACTCTCTATATATAGTTGCATTCATTTAAATTGTTAGGTCTTCTAGTTGTCAATCTATTATTGGCTGACAAAAGAAGCGGAAGAAAGAGAAAAGCTGAAAGAAAAGGTTATCTATTTTTATAGATCTAGTCATCTAATGATAATAATGAGGCTATCTATTCATAGTCAATAACTCGGATTTGAGTGGGTAGAAGTCAAGTTAAGGTACCGTACGGTATCGAAAGTAGGATATAACTTTTTTGAGACATGAAAGTTTGATTAAGTAGAGCAGTTGAGAGAAGCGAATGATGATTTTAAATTCAAGAGATTTATTTATGAAACTAGTGGTTCGGAGCCCTCTTGGAACAAGCGTGTTGATTTGGCTATTGTTATAATTTCAAGGTTCATAAAATTATCAACGTTTATTTCATTGATAAAATTTGTTGAATAAGAATTGATATTGTGGAATTTTTCCATAATAAACTGAATAAACACAGTTTTATTTTGTCAGATCCACATTTATGTATACATATATATTTATATATAGATGTTAATTTGACAAAATAAAATTGTGTTTTTCGTTTTATTTCATTCTTGAAACTCGGACTGGCTGGGCATTATCATAGGAAAAATTTATAAAGAAAATGTATCATAGAAAACATTTAATTTGTATTTTCGTTTCATAAGGATTATTAATAAATAATTATAGCTTATGCCATCTCTTCTCAATGACATTTACCTATCATAAATTAAATTTTATTATTCATTCAGAATAATACATTCATAGAATGACGTTCAGACAGAGAGGTTGAACACATCTGATTGTGGTTGGTATGAAATTGATTAATAATAGAAAGGTATAGAAAATTGAATTGAATAAAGAGTGAAATTTTCTTAGAAGAGTTAAAGTTAAATTCAGATTTTTGGACTGTCCAAGTGTTTAACACTTGGAAAAGTCCAAGTTTTTTAGATCATTAAAAGAAATTGTTTTTTTCTTCAATTTTACAGTGACCTTATTTTGTAATATTAGAATAGGATATATGTTTTATTGTGATCGCTTCTGATGTCTTCAGAAGCATTACCTTCGTCACAATATTCAACAAAAATGTTATACAGTACATACAATACAATAATTAACTTATTTATCCGAGAAGACATCACCAAAATAATGTACCAGATACAAATATAAAATCCATGTTCCATGTGAATCAGTTCAGTACAGTAGATATGACATTTTTGTTCTTCACTCCTTTACTATATTTTGTAATATTACATTTTTTCTCGATTGGAATCGAATCTTAAATTCGAGATCTATAAAACTTTATTATAGTAAATATCAGAGTCATTGATATACGGACAACTTTTTGACTGAGAATTTATTGTAAATGATTGTGTTGCATGTTCAATGGTATCACTGAAAAAACAAACTCTGTAAACAGAGTTAACAGAATTAACAGATAATATAGAGGATATATAAAATTTAAAATAACAGTTTCAAAATAAAGTTTTATTGAGAACAAATATAAAATGTGAATTCTAAACTTGTAATTTATAATTTTTTTTGGTGACGTGTCCATGACATCTACACTGTTTGAAGTTGGTTTGCTCTGCCAGGCTTCCATCTCTCTAAAAATAATGGCTGGCAGCGTGTGTTCTGATATTGTGCTCTCTGAATATTTTTCTGTTTAAGTGAAATTTTAATGTTTTAAATTGAGTTTTGAACAGTTTTATGGTGTTCTAAGTTTGTGTATTTTGATTTGTGTGTATACAAGCCTATAGCCATTGTTTTCAACTATATAAATTGGATAAGTATTTAGCTTGTAGTGACTTTAGATGCTTAAGTGTGTAAGATATTGTTCCTTGTGTATTTGTGTAGTATATTGCCAAAATTCTTCTGAAGATTATAAGTTCATTTGCTCTGAAAACTGGATTTCTCATTCATAGGCGATAGATCCAAAATTCTTCTGAAGATTATAAGTTCATTTGCTCTGAAAACTGGATTTCTCATTCATAGGCGATAGATCCATTCATAGTTTACCAAGAATCTATTACGTTGGAGCCGATAACCTTCCTTAGGTTAATAGGTGAAAATTTGCTATCCAACCGATTTAGGAGAAATTGGTAGCACGGCAAATGGTACCCCTGGTGTGGGACGTGCTACCATTTGCCATAAGAATATTTTTCCCCTTCTCCTTATTTTTCCCTCTTCTCATCAAGACTTCTTCTTTTTCTCCTCCATCTTATTCATTCCCTCTCATTCTTCTCCCAATTTTCTCCTATTTTCATCTCCTTTTCATTCTCTTTTTAATCTTGTTTTTCTCTACAGTCTACTATAGTGAGGTCCACGTTATAATGGCAGTGTTTGATTAGCAATGGTATTGCTATCCTTGTCTATCATTCAACAAAGCGGATAGCGCTATCTCTTTCTCGCTTTGCTCTGTTGCCAGATCGTCTTTCAACAATGTAGAATTAACAAAACATTTCATCTTAGTTATGAAAATTCATTATTAAATAATTGAAACATAAAATTTCTTGCTTAATAAAATATAATTGATTATTTCAAACGAGAATGAACAGTTATTACTATATCAATAAACCTGTATCAGCTACCGTCTATAGAAGACATTGACAAGACAGAGGATCGGCAACGTTGCTCTGCTATCTTTCTCCACTGCCATTATAACGTGGACCTCACTATACCACTTTTTTCCTTATTCTTATATTCTTTTATTCATTTTCTTTCTTTTTTTCCATCGTTCCACATACAAATAACACACATTACAAGCGTGAGACTTACGACAACCAGTCAGCATTGGTTAAATGGAAACATCAATGCTACACTCATGAGGAACACTGACGGTTTTAAGTGAAATATTAAGTAAAAATTCAGAGCTCTATTGACCTGTATCAAAAAATTTCAAAACCAGAGTTTCCACTGTATGTAGTGAAATCTTTATGTAGTGAGATGCACTGGATATAGCACTAATGATTCCCATTCAACCAACTGCCCGCAGTTTGAAGTGGATCTCATTTCATAGAACCGGTTTCTCTGATAGAACCAATCCATGTCAAGAACAGCTTAGAATTATCCACAACAAAGTTCTCTTTTGATGAATCAAAAATCATCGGATTTTGCGTTGTTTTTAAACAATCTTCTATTATCTAAGGATTTTAAATGAGATTGACATATAGTGGATTGTTATATTAGAAGCGTACACTGATAATACAGATACCAGCATATTTTGGAATATTTCTAATTTTAGATAAAAGATAGAGAAGGTTCTTAATATATTGGTATATTGAAACCGTATTAATTGTTATACAATAGTAAAATTGATTTTTGAAATATTCATGATTTTGAAAAAAGATTGAGGTTTTTTTTTGTGTAGTTGAGAAGTTGATATTGTGGTAATATATTTTTTAAAAAAATAGGTACTAAGAAATTGTCAAAAACCACAGATTTATTGACAATGGTGTAACAACCGTAACCGGTCTTTCAAACCATCAATATATCTGTGGGCTTTGACAATTTATTTGTATTTTTATTTAAGATTGAGAGGTTCTTTCAAATAGTGTATACTAGAATTTTATTCAAACCCCACTATTATGTTGGGAAAGATGAGATTAATTTATTATATTGGTATTCGATACTATTTCAAACTTATATCAAATCAAATCATGTAATTATAAGTGCTATGTCGTCAGATTAATTACACATTTTCAAGCATATATGAAACAAAATCAAATTAGATACGAGTACAAACAGACAAAAATATCGACCTTAAATTATGGAAACTTATAAATCCTCTATTATTATATTAGAACGAGGTATATGCATTATTTCGGTACCTATTTCAAGAGTGTATTAATTGTGATGTATGAATAGCAACATGATATAATTACTAATAATTGATCATTTTGAATAAAAGATTGAGAAGCCTCTTTCAAATTCATCAAAGATAATACTGTTATTATTTTAAGAATCGAACAAGGTTTATAAAAATAGTAAAATACTCTTTTACTCTTTTTTGAAATGTATGTATTCATGGCTAGAGGCTACTTTCTTGTATTTATAAAATAGAATTATAGTAAGTTACCCTTTAAAATTAATAAAATAATTTTACTATAATTCTATGTTATAAATAATAACATACTATTAATACTGTACTGTTTCAGTTATCATAATAACATTTAGATGGCGTCATATTTAGTTTATAGTTTCTCATGTTTATAAAATAGAATCATAGTACCACCGTACCCTTTGAAATTAATAAAATAATAGGATAAAAAGGCAAATTATAACTAAATGCAAAGGGTTATAATTAAAATGCTATATATCTATTATAACTAAATGCAAATTATTACTAATAGAATCATAGTAACCTACCCTTTGAAATTAATAAAATAATAGGATAAATGCAAATTATGTATTTAAAGATATATAAATTGAGTCAGTATAATTATTATATATTAATTTCAAAGGGTACTATATTCTATTTTATAAATAAAAGAAAGTAGCCCTGCATTCATACATTTTAATTTCTCATGTATTTGTTATAAGCTAAGGTATTTGATAGCTCTATAGAATCACTAGCACCCTTCTATTTTTTTTATGGTACGACCGATTTCGGCTATTTATTACATTAAGGGCCGTTTGGACAGTGCGTGACAGTTTAAACTAAATTTCATTTTAAACTGGATTAAATCCGTAGCAAGTCTCGTTTGTTATAATGTGGTTAATTTTGTGTTTAAGCAACCAGCTGATTAAATTCAGTTTAAGCTCTGACTGTGCAAACGGCCCTAAATCTAAAAATCGGCCCTAAAATCTAAAAATCGGCCCTAAAATCTAAATCAAACGGCCCTAAGTGTCCAAATCTATGTATTATATTCATTCATTTTTTTGATAAAATAATGAGAAGATATCTTATAAGAATAGATCTAATAATTTTATCTATTACTAGTGAAATTATTGGATTTATTTGATGGATATCCCATTTATAGTCTCTTTAGGGTTTAGGGAACTCTGCCTGTTCCAAACCTCATTTCCATCCATCTTTTCTATTTTTTCCTCGGTCTCTTTTGCCTCCTCTGGGTTGCAGTTTAGCACCCAATCTAATATAATAGCATATTTTTTATAAGTAGATAATAATATTTTAGTAGTATCTATGAATATTGATTCGACTCACCCTTGCTTAGCTTTCCCATCAACAGTTGGAGAGCCTTTCTGATGCACTGGTTGAATTCTGGGGTATTTCTGATGCATGGTGACAGGTAGGTGGCTGCAATTTGAAATAAAACCGAATGAGTACACAGTACACTGTTCTAACAGATTAGTGATATTCAATTATTATTAAATGAAAATCCAAATTAAATGCTGTAATTCACCCCGAAGACTTCTGCTACTGCAAATATTGACAACAGGGTAAACAGCTAGATGGAAATTCGATGAGCGCTACTATTCAAAAATTATTTGTCAGCCCGGGAATCGAACCCAGTACCTCCTAATTGCCGGTCAGGAATGCTTACTATTTCTATATCAGGAATGCTAGTGATATTTCTTCATTATCTTTTTAATTTTAAAATAATATTCAAAAAGTTAATCGTATATAGCTTATGAACAGCATAATAGGGAATTTTTACAACAAAAACCTAAAAACAGAATGGATGAGTAATATAATGCTCTATATATCTGTGTAGTGTACCGTATTTTTTCTTTAGGCTACTCTTGAATATAAATAAAAATAGAATTCTAAGTACCCTTTTTAAAATTATTTAGTCACTACATGTTTCGGCTAATATGTGAATATTTCCTATTTTATTGATAATAATGTTAAATATGTTTTATATGTTTTGGTTTTGAAGCATCTAAAATTTAAAATCTACTTTGTGAAAATAATTAAGGACTGAAAATTTTGTGAAGTGAACAACTACAAGACTTGACCTATTTCGGACTATGTGTAACCTTATCTAAATTTGGGAGAGGAATAGCACAAGGTTATCTTATTTTTTCTCTCCCTATCATTTTGAGATGTATGATACTTATTGTATCAATCAATAAAGAATAAAGATGATGTCATTATCAAGTCTCTAAGCTCTGTAGTGATTCACGTTGAAAATTTAGGTTGAAACCCTTTTATGGCCTCACTTTAGTGTAAATTGTTGAAAATCCAGGATGAAAACCTTATATGACATAATTATCATTGAACGAAAATCCTAAATATTTAGGATTTTCGTTCAATAATAATTATATATTAATTAGCATTTGAATAAATGCATTCTCTATTTAATTCCATCTGTAACTTATATGACATCACTATAGTTTAAATAGTACACTGGTAGACCTAGTGTTCATATTCTAGAACATTCTAGAAGTGTGTTATTGTTCATTGAGAGAGCAAGTGGTGCTTAGTGCTTAGCAAGGAGTTCTCAGTGTCCCAGTAAACGGACGATGGCTTCTGAGACCGGTTTCACTTTAAACATTATTATTATGTAATGCCAAATACTCTCTTCTCTCCGAGAAAGAGAAAGAGATATCATAGTAAAAGTGTGTGTAAGAGAGGAAGAGAGAATACAGAGTCTGTGTAATTTATCTATTAGAAAACAAGAATATGATTGATTGATTGATTGATTGAGTACTTTATTTATGTAGATTACAATATATACTGTCTTATACACTTATATACAATAGCTTACAATACAGCAAAATTATAGATGAATTTACATGATATAGACTAAGAAAATAATTATTGAACTGTATATGATATGAAAAAGCAATTTGTAATATAATAACTATAGATAATAATTATATTGTTATGCATCTACATAAATTATTGGCGGAGCTTTGGACATATCAATGTCCATTCTTCGGAAAGAATATTAAAAATATCCTCCCCACTAACTCTCTACCAAAAAATGAGGCAGAGAGGAAGAGAGAATACAGAGTCTGTGTAATTAATTGGTTAATTTATTGGAAAACAAGAATATGAGGCAGCAGCAGATCAAAGATTCATTTTGTTTCCATTACATTAATAGAGTTATAACCAAGGACAACGAGGACTTTAGGATTTTAGGATTAAGGTTTTTATCAATAATAAAATTACACAGAAAAACATTTGATGGATTTCAGGCAATTTTACCCATAATTACCCACTTTTCATATTCAATGGTACTGTAGGAAAACTTAATGTGAAATACGTGCGCAAAGTTCCTCTGCTGCACTCAAGAAACCATTCCGCCCTCGCCTACGGCTCGGGCGTAAACGTTTCTTTCGGTGCAGCAAACTGACACTTTGCGCACTAGTTGCACAAATAACTATTGCAATAAAGTGGATGACATGTATTTCATGAATTATTTGTGATTTGTTTATTAAATCGTTAATCTGTGATTTTTATAGTAACAAATCATTGAATATTGATATTGAATTGTGTATGCTGACAATGCAGACGTTCTTTACAAGTTGTGAAAAATAATGTAAATGAAAGAAAATTCAAATGAATGGTTTGAGTTTGAAGAAGGTTATTCCTTCAATTTAATAAAACACGATACAGTGTCTGCTTTACTACCTATCTCTCTATATTCCCACAAAACGCAAAAGTTTCAATGTTTGCAGTAGCCTACCTATCATAATTTTAAAACATAGTGATTCAACTTAGATTTTGTGTTGTATAACTTTAGTTTTATTTTTATATTTTGTAGCCTATAAGCTATTGAATAGCCTTTGCTATTTCTAATTTCATTCACCACATTAATATATATTTTCAAAGTAAAAAAAAATAGAACAAGGCATTCATATTTTAGCATTTTATTTAGCTCAATTAGATCCACGATAAAAAAGCCATCAATACAGTACATAAGCTATTATAATAGTTTTATCCTTGTAAATTATTTCTTTCTCATTTGGTCAATGACTGGTTGAAAAAGTAATATCCTTTTCTATTTTTTTAAACCAATTTTATATTAATTTGGTACCTACTTTGCATGTTAGTGCTTAATTTTACCATGATGGATGTTTTATAAGTAGCCTATTGCCTGAAATATTTTTGAACAACGTTCTAATGAATTGCTCCATATATATATATATATATTTATGTATCTGTTCCATATATTTTTCGGTACTCTAATATGAATGGACAAATTATGTCTCTATTAGAATGGACAAAATACACACCTTATTAGCTAGTATCCAGTTATGACCTTGAATATAACCCATCTAAACATATTTCCTTTATACTGAGAGCTCGTGTAGAACATAATTTTCGTTTATCTTTCGCATATATCGTAGCCTATATCCTTTTCCTGTTTTTGATCTAATTACTAGGGTAAACAAGGTGAATCTAATATACATTAGATGCTGATAGAGGTACCTATCTATCACACACACATTATGATGTTAATAACTAAAACAGAAGGCATTCAATTCTTATGTTAACCCATATTATGATAAAATTCAAGTTTCATATAATAATAGTTAATTATTATAAAATCAAAAATGATATGAACAAGAAGATGATAGGTCAATATTATCAATCATCTGCTTTACTTTTTTTACCGTAGGGTGCTATATTCTTGTTAATACTAAACCGCTATTCAGCAGTTTTTTACCGTAGAGCTATATTCTTGTTGATAATAATTAATATGTATTATTAAAATATCTATAAATACTGATATGTGAAATTCAGGTCCGATAGAAATTCCACAAACTTGAACCTGTTCAGATTATAGATTCAATAAATATATATCAACCAATCATAAAATGATGGTATTTATTACGATTTTATTGAATCTATGAGAAAATAAATTGAATTTCATTAACTCTGTTGAAGTTGAAACACTCTTGTGCCGGTTGCAAAAAATCCTGTTGAATTTTAATCGTAATTGAATTCCACGATAACCAATCAGAGGTCTTCTTTTCGCTTCACTGATTATTAAAGCCTTCACTGATTATTAGTTTTCTTGGCATTTAATAATGATTAACCTCTAACCTCATTATTTTTTGAAACTTTTATTTGTAAAAATTTGGGAGATGACAGTTTCGGGCTATGCCTGTTGTCTTCTCCCAATAATATTTTAATTTATGATTTGTGATTGTGAATAAAATAAATGAATAAATTAAAACTCAACAGGCTTTTGCGCAACTGGGCCTTACAGTTTTAAAGTTTTATTTAATTTCAATTATTGTTCTCTCTCAACCATTATGTGTATGAAGTTTATAATGCACAAACTACTAGAAAAACTAGTCAGTGATAATAGATCCTACTAAAAAAACCAGAACACTATTTTTATTGTAATTCTATTTGTAACTTTATTGTAATGACATGGCCTAGTGTACTATTATATGTATTTTCTGGCAGTAGAGCTGAGGCTTCACCAACAAAATGTTAATAACTTAATCCTTATAGATTCTATTAGATTGAACGGAACTTGACAAACACATACGGTATGTTCATCATGTGTATGATAAGTTATGCTCAATCTAATAGAATCTATGAGGGTTAACATTTTGTTATTAACTTTGGTGTAAACGCAGGTTAATAAAATCAAAATTTAAATAAAATTAGTAGAATTGATAGTGATGTTGTGAAATCTCTCCATAATAAGAAAACAAAGATATTGTCAAATTTCACTAAAAATTTATTAAAAACTTTATAACAGAACCATGGTTTCACGTAGTTAACCAACTTTAAATCATTGAATAAAAATCTACATCTCATAAAATTGAAAATTAGAATACGGTACTTCATTTATGTATGAGCCTATCTACCGGTATTATTATAAATAAAAAAGCTGTCAAGGCAAGGCAGTCATGATCGTTAGACCTTTATCTTGAAACGTGGATCAAATAAACAAATATTTTAGTAAACTAGTAAAATTTACTACTAGAATCTGTGAGCATTGATTGGTTGCATAGGGAACGTTGATATTCTGCTTCAATGTTGTTTTCCATCACAAACTGCTTACTATTTTACCACTTTTTGTTATTAATTAGAAAAAATCTGGTGTGGTACACTCACACAACTTTCCTTGCTCATATTTGAAACTACGATCAGACTTCTGTATATGTGTTTATAATTGTTTTCAGAGAACTTTTTCTTTGTGTGAATTGTGAAATTCGGTGATTTTTTTTAGTCGTCATTTTTTTAAAGTCGTATAAACAGCTGTTTTACAGATGAAATATCTTGACTATGTGTTCTTTATATGAACTGCGCTACCTACCTACCTCATGCACGAGAAGGAGGTTACTAAGTCCATTTCTCAAGGATGGGGTGAACCCCCCATTGGTTTCTCAGAAAAGAGACTCATGCCAGTTGATAGAGCTGATAAATAACTATACAGGGTATGAATTTGAAAAAAATCGGTCAAGTTATATTTGAGAAAATCGTGAAAAACATGGTTTTTTAGTAATTATCTGCCATTTCTCTCAAGAATATTACGGAGCTCCTGCAATTTTCCCAGAAATGAGACTTATGTCAGTTGATAGGGCTTATGAATAGCTATCTATGGTATAAATTTGAAGAAAATCGTTGAAGCCGTTTTTGAGAAAACCGTGAAAAACATGGTTTTTTAGTCATTATCCGCCATTTTTCTCAAGAATATTACGGAGCTCCTGAAATTTTCCCAGAAATGAGACTCATGTCATTTGATAGGGCTTATAAATAGCTATCCATGGTATAAATTTGAAGAAAATCGTTGGAGCCGTTTTCGAGAAAAACGGTAAAAACATGGTTTTTTAGTAATTATCCGCCATTTTTTCCGCCATCTTGAATTGAATTTAATTGAATTTCTTGTTGTCGGATCCTTATGGTATAAGGACCTTAAGTTCAAAATTTCAAGTCAATCGGTTGATTAGGAATGGAGTTATCGTGTTCACAGACATACACACATACACACACACACACATACACACACACACACACAGACCAATACCCGAAAATCATGTTTTTGTACTCAGGGGACCTTGAAACGTATAGAAAGCTTGAAATTAGGGTACCTTAATTTTTTTTGGAAAGCAATACTTTCCTTACGTATGGTAATAGGGCAAGGAAAGTAAAAAAAGCAGTCAAATTTCTTCAACAAATGAATTTAATTGGATAAAATTGTTGAATGAATTTGACAGCTAGTCGTTCTATTTAATAACCGAAAAGTTGATATTGTTCATAAGGAAAGCTGCAAACTTGGAGTGAATAACACTACAACTTATTTGCTATTATTAAGGTATATTTTTATCACTTTCGTGCAGTTTTCTATTAAATTTCATCGTTTCCCCTACTTTTTCAATGTCTTACGCACCTTTGAAGCTAAATTTACTTTTTACTTTCCTTGCCCTATTACTATAGTAAGGAAAGTATTGCTTTCCAAAAAAAATTAAGGTACCCTAATTTCAAGTTTTCTATACGTTTCAAGGTCCCCTGAGTCCAAAAACATGATTTTTGGGTATTGGTCTGTGTGTGTGTATGTGTGTGTGTGTGTGTATGTGTGTGTGTGTATGTGTGTATGTCTGTGAACACGATAACTCCATTCCTAATCAACCGATTGACTTGAAATTTTGAACTTAAGGTCCTCATACCATGAGGATCCGACAATAAGAAATTCAATAAAATTGAATTCAAAATGGCGGGAAAAATGGCGGATAATTACTAAAAAACCATATTTTTCACGGTTTTCTCGAAAACCGCTCTAAGGATTTTCTTCAAATTTATACCATGGATAGCTATTTATAAGCCCTATCAACTGACATGAGTCTCATTTCTAGGAAAATTTCAGGAGCTCCGTAATATCCTTGAGAAAAGTTGCGGATAATGACTAAAAAACCATGTTATTCACGATTTTCTCGTAAACGGCTCTAACGATTTTCTTCAAATTTATACCATGGATAGCTATTTATAAGCCCTATCAACTGGCACGAGTCTCATTTCTGGGAAAATTGCAGGAGCACCGTAATATTTTTGAGAAAAAAAGAAAAAAGGAGAATAATTACTAAAAAACCATGTTTTTCACTATTTTTTCAAAAATAACTTGACCGATTTTTTTCATACCCTGTTTAGTTATTTATCAGCTCTATCAACTGGCTTGAGTCTCCTTTTTGGGAAACTAATGGGGGGTCCACCCCATCCTTGAGAAATGGACTTAGTAACCTCCTTCTCGTGCATGAGGTAGGTAGGTAGCCCAGTTCATAAAAATAAAACATAGTCGAGATATTTCATCTGTAGAACAGCTGTTTTGACGACTTTAAAAAAATGATGACTAAAAAAAATCATCGAATTTTACAATTTACACAAAGGAAAAAGTACTCTGAAAACAATTATATATATACATATACAGAAGTCTGATCGTAGTTTCAAATTAATATGAGCAAGGAAAGTTGTGTGAGTGTACCACACCAGATTTTTTAGTTTTAAACTATACATTCACTTCTAGAGAATGTTTTTCGTTTCTTATAATAGCTTGAAAATTTAAAATTCTCAAACTTCCAGGAATAATAGTACTTGACGAGAGGAACAATTATTAAAGATGTCATCACATTCGGTAAAATTCGCTCCCATTATGAAAGTTATGAGCATTTAGATATGAGTCATTTTTCTGATCTTGAGAGAGAGAAGAGAAACCTCTTGTTCAATAAAGGAACTGAATTCTTATAAATTTCATATTTTAAACTTTATTGCCTAATACAAGAAATAATTTTACAAATAAATATAATCATCAAAATACAATAGTTTTTGGCGTGACTGGAAAAAGAAGCCTTGAGCTCCAGCCACGAGTTCTAAAAATAAGAAATAATTTTTTTTAATATAATTATGGCAGTACCGTACAATAATGAAACAATTCTGTTGATGATGATAATCTATGGATGTTGAATTTTTAATAATCCAAGAAGGTTACCTTGATGAACAAAATATAATTGCCCAGAAAAATATTATTATAATTGTCGAGTTTTATCATTTTTACACAATAATAAATAATTGATATTGCCAAAATGTTTGTAACAGCTGTGCCTAGTTGAAAGTTGTGTGTATATTTTTGGCTTCAAAATTTTCTGAAGTAACTTAATTTATTCAAAGTGCGGTGATATTAAGTGCAAAATTTGACTATAATTTGGTATTTCAATCATTCTAAATTCAAAATTTCTAGCTAATATATAATTATCCTTGGACAGAACATTGAACTTTAAATTTCCTCAGTAAGAACATAACCTATTTTTTCGAACATTTCATTATTTATCAAAATTTGGGAACAGAATAGTTTTGGGCTATGCCTGTTGTTCTATCCCGATCATATTCATATGATTTGTAATTATATCAACAAATAAATAAATAAATAAAATTGGTGATTCTTCAGAGCTCAGTTCTCAATTTTAAAATAATAGTCTTGTTTCTCCTACGATTTTATTAACCTCAATTTGTGTTTTGTTATTTTATCCTAAAGTCTTCTGGAATTTTATTTATTAGTTTATTACTCTGATATTCAAATTGGTATTTACTAGATGTTAATGAAGTAAAATGAATGTTGCAAGCATTTACTATAGTTGAACGTATATTATAAGGGATTGTGTGACGGGTGAATTAATATGTATTTTTATTAATAAGAAGAATCAAATTTGTCACATAAGTTTGACGTAGCGTTAGTAGATCTATCTCTTCAAATATTAATCTGCTGGGATAGAGTCTGGGTCTTCCAAGCGCAGCTCTAATAATATGCTTTTGTATTATAAAAAGTTTTTCAAAATGAGTGTCATATGCTGCTTCCCATACTTCTATATTATAATGGAAAAGTCAATGAGCATACGCTTAGTAAATCATTCTCGGAAAATATTCAAGTCTAATTGGTTAATCCTGTAAAAAGTTGTTATTAAATATTTCAGTGAATAACTCACTCTGTATTGTAGCGGAAAGTGTCATATTATATAGTACAACACTTGTTAGGTCACCCTCTATCCATAGCCCCAATATCAACCAAATCTGGGAAATTTGCAATTTTATGATAGCCATGAATGAAGCATCATGGATTTTTACAAAAATGATATAGTTATTTGTGCAACTAGTGCGCAAAGTGTCAGTTTGCAGCACCGAAAGAAACGTTTACGCCCGAGCCGTAGGCGAGGGCGGATTGGTTTCTTGAGTGCATCAGAGGAACTTTGCGCACGTATTTCACATTAAGTTTTTCCTACAGTTACCATTGAATATGAAAAGTGGGTAATTATGGGTAAAATTGCCTGAAATGCATCAAATGTTTTTCTGTGTAATTTTATTATTGATAAAAACCTTAATCCTAAAATCCTAAAGTCCTCGTTGTCCTTGGTTATAATATATAATGAATAATAATTAGCGCGTTGTGCTTGGTTGCACCTCTGCTCACTATAGCAGCCACAGCAGTCACTGTTACCAACTTCATTTTGATTTTGCTGCACTGTTGCTCCATATAACCTACTAAGTATTTTGCGTTGCCATGTTGCAAATCTGGAGTGCAGAAAAATTTTTCCCGCACTAGAGCGGAAAAGTGATTCTTTGCGTTCTGTAATCAGTGCAGCAATGGCCACTTTTCAACGTAACTGTAGGAAAAAAATTAAAACCATTCAAGCTCTCTGGAATGATAGTACTTGACGGTGGGAACAATAATATGTCATCACATTGACATAAAATTCACTCCGATTCTTGAGTTATTAGCATTTGAAGATGAGTGATTTTTCTGATCTGAGAGTGGACGTGAGATTTTATGTTTCAGCGTATAACTCACCCTGGATTGTAGCAAAACGTCTAAAATTATAGCACGACACTTGTTAGGTCAACCTCTATCCATAGCACGAATATCAACCAAATTTGGGAGATTTGCATTTTTCATGGAATCCATCATGGATTTCATGAAAAAATTGAAATCGCTTAAACTCTCAGGAATGTACATGAAGAAAGGAACAATGAAAAAGACTAAGAAATTGTCAAAAACCACCGATTTATTGATACTTAGAAAGACCGGTTTCGATTATTAGACCATTGTCAATCTCTGATAAACTCTGAACTGATGAAACGTGAACAATAATAATTATGTCATCGGCGAAATTATACATTAACTTTCAGCTAATTTTTTCCGTTACTTAATACTTGAGTAATGTCATAAAGAAAATATAGCTTAAGCGAAGATACCCCATAAATTGTATAGACGTTTTTGTTGCAAATTTCACAGTTAACTCAAGCTGATAGTCCTAGTAGTTGGTATATTTTTGGTGAAGCTATGTGACGCTGGTAGTCTCTCATACTGTGCCATTCTTACACTCCCAACATAGTAATAATAGACAGTTTGAGTTTACAGTGAATGATGGAACAAAACTACCTATACCATAGGATGTCCTCTTATAATATTATATTTTCTCCAAGACTTTACATCATTCAGCTTGCAGCTAATACCATAGAGAAACGGTAGCATAAGTAGATATCCCATGGTATAGGGCGTTTATGTCGCAACTTTTACTGTTATCCCAAGCCGATGGTTCACGTAGTTCTTTCCCATGCAGCTATGTGACGCCGGTAGTCTCTCAAATTGTGCTGTTCTTACACTCTCACCCCTAATTGGCTTGAGATAACAGTAAAAGTTGCGACATAAATTCCCTATACCATGGGATATCTACTTATGCTACTGTTTCTGTATGCTAATACCTAATAAAATAGTTCCCCGTTTTGAGTAATGACTTCTTTTGTCTGTATCCTGCCAACTGATGGAGTATTTGTTATTGCAACATATTAATAAAAGTCTTGCAGTTTTCTATAACATTTTATAGATTTTCTCAATTTCCCGTACTTTTACAATGTTTTATGCATCTTAAATCTCAATATATTATCTTTAGAGATATATATATATATATAAAGATATATATATCTTTTTATACTGTTTTAGACTTTATACTTTTCTATACTGTCCTTTTTTTCGTTAGGTTACTCTTGAATGAAAATGAAAATAGAAATCTAAGTTCCGTTTTTGGAAATAAAAGGGTAAACAATTTCCAAAAAGGTTACTTAGATTTATTTCTATAGTTTACAAGACTATACATTAACCTTGTATGTAGCTGATAGTTTTTTGTTACTTAACAGACCTACTTGTGTAAATGAGTCTATTTGTCTGTATATTCTTGTAATACTAATGAAGACATCTCACAGGAGTTTGCCTCTATTATCACTATCATTGTAAGTATGGTCACGAAATAGACATGCGTCCTTGCAAGCATAATAACTTTTAACTTTCATTCAAACTCCAACCATTGTTTAAAACAAGACACAACCTATACAAACTATAGTGGGGTCCACGTTATAATGGCACTGGAGAAAGATTGGAGAACAACGTTGCCGATCCTCTGTCTTGTCAATGTCTTCTATAGACGGTAGCTGATACAGGTTTATTGATGTTATATTAACTGTTTATTCTCGTTTAAAATAATCAATTTTATTTTATTGAGCATGATATTATATTTTTCAATAATTTATAATGGAAGAGGATAAAGATTGATTGATTGATTGATTGAGTCACATATAAGTTAATAGAGTATAAGTTAATAGAGTACTTTATTTATGTAGATTACAATATAAACTGGCTTATACACTTATATACAATAGCTTACAATACAGCAAAATTATCGATGAATTACATATAGACTAAGAAAATAATTATTGAAAGTATAGGCCTATGATATGAAAAAGTAATTTGTAATATAATAACTATGAATAATTATATTGTTATGCATCTACATAAATTTGCGGAGCTTTGGACATATCAATGTTCATTCTTCGGAAAGAATATTAAAAATATCCTCCCCACTAACTCTCTACCAAAACTTTAATTTAATTAATTAAGCTAAGATCTATTTATTAATGGAAATTTTGTAAAAGTTTTAATTAATATAAATATTTAAGAGAAAAAAAAACAGAAAATTGATAGAGTAAAATAATTATATAGGTAGATAAGATCAAATTATTGATTAATCAAATGAAGTAGGCTGAAAGTAGTAAGGGTAATCAACTTTCAGTACCGTAATATACAGCAGTAAGCAGTGGTTAATTAAAAAACATGAGTTTATATAATATATATACACAATTCATTCTATAACAGGTTTAAAGGTTTGTATTTGTTGGATGGGTGGGGGATGGTTGTCATGTGATCGTTCTAGGGCCGGACAGTTTCAGTAGAGATGGGAGAGCAACTTTGCCGATCCTCTGTCTTGTCAATGTCTTCTATAGACGGTAGCTGATACAGGTTTATTGATGTAATATTAACTGTTCATTCTCGTTTTAAATAATCAATTAGGTATATTTTATTGAGCAAGAAATTATATTATTTTCAATAATTTCCTAATGAGTTTTCATGATTAAGATAAACTATTTTGTTTATTAATTATTAAATACTACATTGTTGAAAGACGATCTGGGAACAGAGCAAAGCGAGAAAGCGATAGCGCTATCCGCTTTGTTGAGTGATAGACAAGGATAGCAATACCATTGTCAATCAAACACTGCCATTATAACGTGGACCTCACTATAGTTAGACTCATTTCAATCTGTCAGCATTGGATGAATGGGAAGCTTAGATAGTTATGTATTAGGGAAGCTGACAGTTAGGAATGAAAAGTTCACTGTTTGAAACTGAAAGTCGGTATTGTGAAAGTTGAGTTGTGTTGGATTTGCCAAAAGTATGTCAAGAGGTTTTAGAATCTTCAGAGAAAAAGAATGAATTATTAGAAGACTAGCCATGTGCAGTGTAAAGTGTCATTATGTTTTTTCTAAGAAAATTTGTTAAAACTGATTTTCTTCTACCAAAGCCCATGATTTTTCAAGGTTTTTATAGTTTTCAACAGCATTCAATTATTTTCCTTCATTTATTCCTCTAGAATTTTTACAAGGAAACACTAATCGGGAGAGAAAAACCAAGGATATTCCTTGTACTATTTCTCTCCTAAATTTTCAAAGTCCGAAATAGGGTTATGATTCTTTAGGGTACTTTCTATTTAAGGTTGTTAAATCGTCAGTTCAGATAGCTCACAAGAAGATGAAGTATTCTGAGTCGGGTACTTGTGCTGTGTGAATCATCATTCATACAGTTTGTATTTTATACATTACAGGATTTAACATATTTTTTTTATTTATAGGTTAAGCTTGAATCAATATTAATTATTGACTGTTTTTTTGCACTTGTATTACCTGTATAGATTGTGTACCGGTACTCTTTCCCCGCGCACGGATCAACAGTCCATGCGGGGAAATAATTATTCCATAATTATTATTCTGTTCTATATTGTACATTGTTTTTGTATTGGAATAAAGAAATTGAATTGAATTGAATTTCACTTTTTTCAATTTAGTCAATTTCACTCGAAAAACAACAAAAATTCTCGAAAGAATGTCATCGTAGGTTTTGTTATTTTAGTGTTTATATTCATAATGTTATTATAGGTATATTAAAATAGGTTATTGTAGTTCAACCTAACAATATGAAGAGAATAATATTGTTTATTGGGGAAAGGTTATAATAGTTTTTAACAGTATTCAATAGAGTAGTTGTAACATATTCAATACAAAATTTGTAAGTATGGATGGAAGAATCAATCTTACCTCCTATTATTTGTGACAAAATCAGGAAATTGAAGAAGTTTTGGGCAATAGCCTGTTTTTTCTTTTCCGACTATTGTATTGTTCGCTCTATCTAATAAATAAATAAATAAATATTATAGAGTAGCCTAATGAAAAGAAAACTGTGAAAATATTTATTGTTACTCTTAAACCACTGTATTTAGATGAAAATCTTCTATATACTGTGCTCTTCAACTACATTATTTCTAATTTTTTTCGGGTAGGTACCTATGAGAAACAGTTTTGGTTTTACATTTCTTCTGCAACTCCAATCTTCCTAATAACTTGAGTTTGGATACATGTGAATAAATTGGTGAAATAATTAACAGTTATTGTTACTTATTAAAAATGAAAGGTATTCATAGATGTTTAAATTGAATATATAACGATGAAGAAATAAAATTTTTTGGTCCTGCAAATATTATTTCTTGAATATGTGAACATTTCCTACTTTAGTGATTATAATGTGATATATATTTCTTCTATGTTTGGTTTTGAAGCATCTAAATTTGGAAATCTACTTTGTGAAATTAATTAAGGACTGAAAATGTTGTTAAATTTTGTGATCAACTACAAGATTTAACGTATTTCGGACTATGTGTAACCTTATCTAAATTTGGGAGAGGAATAGTACAAGGTTACCTTATTTTTTCTCTCCCTATAATTTTTAAGATATAATTATTGTATGAATCAATAAAGAATTATAGTATTTTGTGCCATTATCATAAAAATTCATGTTTTCACAATAACATTTTGTGTGATACTACTGACTAAAACGAATTCAAAAATATCTCTGCAAAAAATGTTAGATCAGATAGATGTAATGAGTGAATAATATTTAAGATGAGGCTTCACTGTTCCTCTACCTTACATTGAAAAGATCTATGCTTGTATGAAAAACATAGAAAATATGATAATAAATGTATAAATCAATGTAGATCTTTATAAAAATTGAAATGAATGATAAATCAAAGAGAAATATTACGAATAAAATTGAATAGCTTAAATACAAATACATCATAAGGTTGAATAAAACTCATCTATTTTACTATCCATGACGAACTGTAATAAGTAATAACAGTGTTGAAAATGGATTTAAATAATCCAAAAGCACTCCACAGTGAGTACTAGTTTCAATAACTAATATTCAAAGATATTGGACTGTAGTGTCGTTAAAAATAGTTCAAAAAACGGGTTGAATAAAAATTTGAGAGTATAATACTCTTACATCTATCACAATTCGAATACATAGAGTTCTAAATAAATTGAAAATATATTTATATTATTTAATTTTTTCCTTTGTACAGGCCTACTTATTGCTTATCATAAAATGATATTGGGAGAGAAATCAGGTTTATACGCTATAAAAATATGGAATTACTACATAAATTGACTAAAAAAGTGAAGCTGACCCTCTCTCAAATATAGACAAAAACAAATGTTCAAAATGGAGCTACGCATGAATTGAAAATTAGGAATATTCTGAATGAAATATTTGATAAAATTGGAAATATGATAAGATACTTACGAACTTCTGACCCATCCTTTAGAACGGCAGCTGAGCTGAGTTGAAATACAGCGGCAGCTAACAACACAAGTTGTTTGCGCTCATTTTGTAGCTTTGCGATCGCTTGTTTCACTTCTCTCACAACATCTAACACAGAATAACTCGGCAACGGAGAGATGGCCTGGTTTATAAGGCTCTCCCCACTCTTCCATTTGCTGGAGAAGAGGATGCAGAGAGAATAAGGATAGAGAACAAGGTGGCAGAAGGAAGAAAAGTAGGAATGACCTGCTCTCTCACTCACTCTCTCTCTCTTTGGTAGAGAGTTAGTGGGGAGGATATTTTTAATATTCTTTCCGAAGAATGGACATTGATATGTCCAAAGCTCCGCCAATTATGTAGATGCATAACAATATAATTATCTATAGTTATTATATTACAAATTACTTTTTCATATCATTACAGTTCAATAATTATTATTTTCTTAGTCTATATTATGTAAATTCATCTATATTTTGCTGTATTGTAAGCTATTGTATATAAGTGTATAAGCCAGTATATATTGTAATCTACATAAATAAAGTACTCAATCAATCTCATCAGGATCATGTTCTCTCTTATAATTATTATCTTCCTCTCTCATTCCTAAAGTGGGATCCTTATCCTACTGGTAATGATTAAAAGTTACGAGAACCAATAATGAAATAATATGTGATATTAGTTTTAAAAATTGAATCTGTTTCATGTATACTGAGGTCCACGTTATAATAACAGTAGTATTTGCTCAACATTGGTGTTGCTATCCTTGTCTATCATTAGGAGAAACAGATAGCGCTATCCTCCTCCACTCATGCACGTTGCAAAATAGTTTTACAACAATGTATAAATATAGGCCTATAATTAATAGAATATTCAATCCCAACTATGAAAATTTATTATCAAATGATTAAAAATATATTTTTTTGGCAAACGAAATAGGCTATAGTCCGAATATCAACAAAATCTGGGAGAGTTGCATTTTTCATGAAATCATGAATCATGGATTTTTGCAAAAATGGTGAAAAATTAAAATAGTTCAAACCTTCAGGAGTGATAGTACTTGTCGAGAAAAACAATAATGTCATCACACTGGCGAAATTTAGTCTACTTTTATTCTTCAGTTATACACATTTGAAGATGAGTGATTTTTCTGATATTAGAGGAGGTGAGATTTTATGTTCAGTGAATAACTTACCCTGAATTGTAGCGGGACGTCTCATATTATAGCACAACACTTGTTAGGTAAACCTCTAACCATAGCCTGAATATCAACCACATCTGGGTGATTTGCATTTTTCATGAAATTCATGAATAAAACATCATGGATTTCTTGCAAAAATGGTCAAAATAAAAATCGCTCAAACTCTCAGGAATGTACATGAGGAAAGGAACAATAATATATGTCATCGGCGAAATTATACATTCACTTTAGATGAGTGATTTTTCTGATCTTGAGAGAGAAGAGAAACCTATTGTTTTAGTGAATAACTAGCTCACTCTGTATTGTAGCGGAACCGGAAAGTGTAATATTATAGCACAACACTCTTGTTGAGTCACCCTCTATCCATAGCCCGAACATCAACCAAATCTGGGAGATTTGCATTTTTCATGAAATCCATGAATAAAACATAATGGATTTTTACAAAAATTGAAATCGTTCAATAGCTCTCAGGAATGATAGTAGGCCTACTTGACGAGAGGAACAATAATATGTCATCACATTGGCAAAATTCACTCTTATTATTGAGTTATAAGCATTTCAAGATGAGTGATTTTTCCGATATTAGAGTAGAGGAGAGATTTTATGTTTCAGTGAATAACTCACTCTGTATCGTAGCAAAATGCCTCATATTATATAGCGCGACACTTGTCAGGTCACCTCTATAGCCTGAATATCATCAATTCTGAAAGATTTTAATTTCTTATGAAATCCATGAACTAAACATATCATGGACTTTTGTAAAAATGGTCGAAAATTAATTTTGCTCAAACTCTCAGGAATGATAGTAATAGTAGGCCTATTTGATGAGATGAACAATAATATGTCACATGTGTTAACTCGCTTTATTTGTTCCTTTGTCTTTGAGTTATATGTATTGATAGAATATGATTGGTTTCTCTCATTAAGAGAAGAGAGGACAATTCGTTTTTAATGAATAACTTACCGTACTCCGTATTGTTGGAAAAGTGTGATACGGTACCGGTAATCACTTGTTATGTCAACCAACATCCGTAGACCGTAGCCCAAATATCAAGCGAATCTGATATTTTTGCATTTTTGCTGTTTAAACGCATGTATGATAATTTATGAATGTTCGCAATATGTGGTAAAAAATACAAATTGCTGAATCCACAATTTATATAGATATTAATTGATTAGAGAGATAGTAGTATAAAGTCAATAAATTAAACTCACTGCCTAAGGTAGGATTCTTGAAAATCAAATTTATTGCCATATCATTCTAATCAGAATGTTAATATTAATTTTCATTAAGAAAAATGAAAACAAAATACTGTTTCCCACATTGGAAAAATCAGCAATTGAAATCGTGAAGCTCCAATTAAATAGCCTAATAATAATAATGTTGACTTTGCCTATCCTAATTTTGTGAGCCATCAAAAAGCATTCAGTGAGTATTTTAGATAAAATAGGAGCCGAATTTTTATCTACCATAGTACAGAATTAACTAGAGCTTGAAAAGTGGATAAACCCACTTTTATTCTTCATTTATTCCTGTGATATATTTGCATGTATCATGTAAGCGCATCAAAAAAATCTTAGAAATACCGTAATTCGAATTTTAAAATCAAGGATCTTACGCGCCAGTGATGGAATATCGAACGGTAGATCAATATAAATTTAAAAACATATCGATAGTTATTAATCGATATCAGAGTTGAACAAAATATCGCATCCCCAAAAATAATACTGTGACAAAATGTCACATAGATGCGAAGAAGAGTTCACAAATGTAAGCTTTTAGCTCATCAATTATCCATACAATTGAAATAATAAGAGCATATTTGCATCTAAATGCAGTAATGTAACGTCTAGACACACTTTTTAACTCTAACCTTTAAGGTTTTATTATCTTTTAGGTTATGTTTAGGCACAGTTTCGTTAGCGTATGATTTTTGGGGATAGGATATTTTGACAAGGAGGTCTAACAAGATGAGCGGTCCTATGACGTCATAAGGTCGGTTTACTTGTAGGTCGGTCAATTTGCTGGACAGTCAGATGGCTGTATACAATTTGGCCGTCCTACAAGTTGACCGTTCTTTAGGTAAACATAACCTAAAAATTTAGGTTCTAATGTAAACAGTAAAACATTAGGGATGCTGCACTGTTATCAATCTAGATATTTTAATAATTTCAAATAATAAAGAACGATAACTTTGCATCAACATTGCATCTTGTAATTTTATGTGGTTCCCCATCTAAACTTTTAGGTCCACTATAAATCTAGACTCACAGTTGCCTTTAAATTGGTCAAGTTACTTGAAAAGGTAAAGCCTATTACAGTACAATTTGCAGTCAAAAACTATGAAGGTACGGTAGCTTTAATCCCAAAAATTTGTACCATGTACGGTAGGTGCTAAGCTAGTTGGCTGAGCTGCCATAATAACTAAATTCCTAGGTCAGGTAGGCCTACATAGCATATTCTTATGGCCTAGGAAAACGTTATTGATGTAGCCTCTACCTATAAGCCTACTTGACCAATTTAAAGGCAAACAACGAGCTATTAATTTGGTGACCGCTATTCAAAAAATCCATCACAATCCAAGGTTTTAAAAGGGAACGATCCGTGTTCTAGTGGATCCTAGAGATCCCAGGTTTAAACCCGCCAATCACCTATTTTTCGATCAGATAACTCCTGTGTTCTCGTATAAGCAAGTCAACTGTCGGTCCCGGCTGGAATATGACAGTCGTAAGGCCTATTGATGGCTTAAATTACACATTCAGGTGATGTTGGACCTTCCCGCAAGGAGCAACTAAAGCCATACAAATTTACTTTTTAGGGACAATTTATTTTCAAATTCTAGATAATTCAGAAACTCTTTAGGCAGGCCTACCGTATACAAAATATACTGTAGTACAAATATACGCAGCTAGGCATCAATTTACTTTGTATTAAATATAAAGAAATGCTTATTCCACTTGAAAATATAGAAATATTTTACTGCCTCTTAATAGAATTCTTGGTGAGATTTATTTCAGCCGTCAGCATTGGTCAAGTACCGTACCCAAGTTTAAAAGCAATTACAAAATTATTGCTCAAAATTGTCTGCTTTAACGCTTAAAAGCATTGTTTGCTGGCAGATTAAAGTGAATCAATTGATATTATACTCACTGATCATGAAAAAAAGACAGGCTGTAGAAGCTTATCATCCTAACAAGATCGAGTGAAATGAAATTAAAAAAATGGGCCTATAGGTAAATGCTATGTTCAAACAACCGTATTGAAAATATTAGGTCTACCGTATAAGAATTAGAAAAATGAAATATGATTACTCGAGCCTATACGGTAGTGGAATACACACGACGTTATCTGAGAGAAGAAAAGCCTTGAATTGTGATGTAAACAAGAAAACGATCACCAAAATATCAATTCTTATGCACTATTACTCACTTACCTTTTGCTTTCTTATGTTAATCACCTACCTTGTGGTATGGAACCCACATAAAATCATGAGCCCCGCATATTCCATGCTGTAAATACCTAAAATGGTTTCCCCTCAATAAAAAATCATAAGCTAGGTACTCTATTTCTGAACTCTGAAGTAGTCAACTCTACTTTATTATAAGTGGAAAATTGAGGATTAACAGGTGTAAAATTCTCAAGATCCATGGATTCAAATAGCCTTCTTAAATTGATGAATATGAGAAATATTTGAATTTCTATAGAAAAATAATGGAATGCTGAAATAAAGCAAAATCAAAGTCCTTTCAACTCTAAATGTTTTTTCTTACCCAATGAATATGTTATATTCTGAGTTTCATCAGAGTTTATATGCTCCTTATATTCCACCAATATTGTAGTACCTAGTAATAAATTATCGTGGGGAAACCCTTGTACACGTTTTAACCAATCATATCAAGGAAACTGGAATATCCAATAATAAATGTGTACCTTATTCCGTTCAACACATTAAGGAGCATTTTAATTTCGCTTGGGTGATTCTAAGACCTAAACATCTAAACCTCCGTTAAGGGCTTGCCCCATTCGCGGTGGGACCATGCCTCTCAACGCATGGGGCACCTTCAAGTTCTCTTGGGGGATTCTACACCCTAAACATCTTAACCTCCGTTAAGGGCTTGCCCCATTCGCGGTGGGACCATGCCTCTCAACACATGGGGCACCTTCAAGTTCTCTTGGGGGATTCTACACCCTAAACATCTAAACCTCCGTTAAGGGCTTGCCCCATTCGCGGGTGGGGCCATGCCCCCAACGCATATGGGACCTCAATCAATAATTCAAATCAATACATGATTATTTATAATCAGCAGTGGATTTAATTTATATTTTATGATTTTAATTGTGAAGGGAATAAGGTACATCACATAGAACACAGTTCGTTTGAAGTATTTCATCACCCATCTATGGGTTCCAACACACATAACATTTATATAGTAGGATCCTCATAGCACTCAGCATCTCCCTGTAATGATCTCCCCACAATTAGAAAACAAAAGCTATCAGCAGGCCTACCTTCATTTCTGAACTATCAATAACTCATCTAAAGTCATTCAAAATAATTTAATTGTCATAATATTTTTGGTTTAGTTGGAAAATATAGATGCTACTAGCTTCATTGCATGAAATTAAAATGATAAAAAATTACAAATTATATTTGATCTCTGATAAAATTAATACCATTTATAGAAAATTTGAACCATTTATAGATTAATATTGAATGCTTGAAGTAAAAGAGAATATTTCCAACTTCACTAATTTTCCTTTTTGTGTAGTTGAGAAGTTGATATTGTGGTAATTATTCATATTGAATGAAAAAGACTAAGAGATTGTCAAAAAACCACTGATTTATTGATAAATCAGTGGTTTTTTGACAATTTCTTAGTCTTTTTCATTCAACTTCACTAATCACTACTTCAATTCAAATTCATTTGTAAATTTGTTCTAGTCTGAATTTATTAAATCCTGCTTTCCTATATTATTGTGGGGAGACCCTTCAACATTCAATGCATGTGAAAAAAATATTCAACAACATTTGTGCAGAACCTCATTATAACTTGCCTTTCATAATATTAATTTAATGACATACCACTACATAAAATACTCTAGAAATACTAATAAAACAAAGAGAACCTGTACCGTATCCTTGATAGATAATTAAATTGGCAACTAAAATCTTATTAAGTGGTAGAAATTTAATTTCCTAGAATAATTGAATTTTGGAGATAGGTATATGTAAATACTTTGAATATAATAAACTGTATAATCGAAATAAGATCAGAAGAGTTTTACCATGGATAATATTGTTGATAAATTAAAGAAATACATAAATTTATGTTAGAAAAGTGAGAAACAGTGAAGACAATTATTGAATAGCAGAGAGTTATAATGAGGTTTCACTGCAAACAGAGATAGGTAGATAATTTGAATTGAAATTATTGACTGACAGTAGCTTAGTTCAGTGTCGAATAATAAATTGCCTCAGAAGCACTGTCAGTCTCCTACCTTTTGTGGTTCGGAACCCACATGAATAGTGGGTGAACAGCAACCTGAAATGGTGAAATACAGAATTAATTAATTTGAACATAAAATTGATAGTTCAATTTTTATTAAATCTAATTACTATCCACTCCTAACTCAAACAAATAATGAAAGCATCTAAAATTTGGAAAATTTAAAAAAGTGGAAAATTCACCACAATAATATTAACTCATCATTATTCCTATACAAATATTAACATCATTTTTTTTCATTATTACTCTGAAAGTAGGGTAGAAGTTTCACTCACTTGAATCATAAGTCTAATTTAGAAAGAGAAAATCAAGTAATGAATCATTATAATTTCAAATAAAAATTTGGAATAAGTACGAGAGTTTTGATAGTCATAAAGAAAAATATTCAACACTAAAATATCCCCAAGTTTGACAGGAAATGCTTATCTTAATAATATTTTTTCATCTGTAAATGAGTACGAGAGTTTTGATAGTCATAAAGAAAAATATTCACACTAAAATATTCCCAAGTTGACAAGAAATGCTTATTATGTTAATAATGTTTTTTCATCTGTAAATGAGGCCAAATAATCTAAATTCAATCTATTTTCTATAGCTTCATGTATAAACTTCTAGCGGGGAACCTCTTCAACACAAATCAAAAATCATTCAAGCATAATATTGTACAACAGTACTCATTATAACTATAGACATAAAATAATATTTATATCATGACATTTTTTACTCTATTAGAACATCGGAAAACTATCATTGTATTAAAAAATACACAATTGGATAGCAAAACTGCATTATTAATTTACAGAAACCATAATACCAGAAACCGTCTCTCAAGATACTGTATTTTATTACACCAAAGTTAAAGTGCTATATAAATAGAAATAGAAATCCGAGTACCCTTTTTAGAAAGGTTTTAGTCACAACATAAATGATGTTTGAATGGACATAACCTATATTTGGATAATTTAAAACTAAATAGGAAATTGAAGAAGTTTTAGGCAATAGCCTGTTTTTTCTTTTCCGATTCTTGTATTTTTTTTGCTAACCTTATAAATAAATAAATAAATAAACATGTTCGGCTATTCATTAGGATAATGGCATCATATAGCCGACGAAGCATGTTGTGATTAAACAATTTTAAAAAGGATACTGGATTTCAATTTAATTTATATTCAACAGTAGCCCTAAAGAAAAATGACTATTAGAAGTGCAATATATAATGTACGAGATAGAATCATTGGAATTTAGAAATAAATGGATCATAATTGTTATAATTGAATGAAAACGAATGAACGAATGAAACGAAATGAATGTTACAGAGTAAGAATGAGATTCAAACAAAACTCAAAGTGCACTTCATAAGGATAAATCTTTTGATTAGTTTCAGGAAATGAGTTGGGTTTGTTTTTTGTGTTTATTCGAGTTTATGAATTTTTTATTGACTATATTATTGTATTTTTTGATTTAAAATAATTTTAGTTTTTCAATGAAGATATATATGATTTATAAATATTTATGTTCAGAGTGAGTAAATTACGTAATATCCCAGAGTGATTATCTTGTTAATTGTCGCTTACCAAGTAAAGGCTTTTTTTTATAAGTCTTATTTCGTTTAGTTAAGTCGGTTTAGTTAAGTTAATTTATGGTGCAATGGACAAAAGAGAACAATCAGTTACAAAAATGAAGAAATATAATCAGGTAATTAAGAAATATAATTATTGTTTTATTGTATGTAAAGGATTATTTTTATATAGGCTATCCCTCAAATATAGCTTACAGCTAGAGGGATATTATCGCACTATTGTAATACTCGAATAAATAAATAAATAAAATAGTTATAATGAGGTTCGGCTGCACAAAGTAGAGAAAAATAAAAATGTACTCACATTTATGCTGGTGGCCTTTTCCATCCTTGCTCATAGTTTCTACTTCAATGACATATTCTCTTCTATTCAAGAGTTGATTGCAGATAACACCATTCTCAACTTTTCAACATTCAAACCTTTTTCAAAATTGTATAAATTGAACTGAGTCTGAGTACTAATTATTTGAATGGTTTGATTTAAATATTTCTCCTGAAAACCTGAGAACTGAGAACACAGCAGAACAAACACACGACAGACCAGAAGCAAGTAGCAAACTGATTGATGTTAGTACAACTACAATAGACCCACAAATTGGTTGCGAAAAGCACGTGAACCACGCATAAAAGCTGCCCAGAAAACACACAAGAGATAACACACACTAGAAACAAGCCAAAGCAAAACACCGCATGCAGAAGTAGTGCAGAGGAGAGAGAAACTACAAGGAAATTGAAGCTGGAAAATGCAAAATATGACACACAACACTAACAATATAGTGAGATGCACTTGCACCTGTCAGCATTAGTTTAATGTTATTCATGTTGGTGTTATTCATAACAAATACTGACAGTTCAATCTAACAGGGACTTGATTCAAACTAGTGGAAAAGTTCAGTTCATTTCAGAAAAATCCAAACAGTCAAAACTATTCTTGCAAATAAAACAGTTGATCTGGTAAAATAATTAATCATTTAAAAAGTATGCTAAATTTTATTGGTAAATTCAAATCAAGGAAAAAAATGGCCATAGATAATGGATTAGGATTGAAAACTTGTCATTCTATGATAATTTATGAATAATTATTAATGAATAAAATGTAACACCAATACTGTTGAAATGGGGTGAGAAAGAGGGTAGCAGCCTCCACTCACACCATTCCACAGTGGCAAAGTGTCACCAAATATTTTGCTAAAATAAAACCAACGATTTATCTATTTATTGGTCCAAACTAAACTGGAAAGTAATCGAAACTTTTCATTCATAAATCATTCGAAAAATATAAAGTTTATTTGAGTGTTGTGTGAAGATCATGTGATAGGATATTGAAAGTGAGGAATGTGAGAATAAACAATCACCAGAACAAACCATGCTCTACTGTTTTCGCTGATATAATTGTGTGAGGCTTCTATTCAAACAACGTTGGAAAAGCCAATTAAACCGAACCAAATATTTTATCATTTCACAAAAATTCTGTTCTGTGAGACACTTGTTAGGAAAGATCTTAAGAAACGATCCTTCTGCTAAAATAATGAAAGTTAAATATTATTCTTGTCTTAGCATCCAAGTAAAAGTTCAATCTTTTTTAATGAATGTTCATTAGATTTGTTAGGCTATTTGTTTTTGGACAGAGAACAAGCACTATTATATTCAAACTTATGGACTTTATGGCATGAACACAATTGGTTTCATGGTTGAAGTCTTCTTGTTATTCTTTATGAAGTTTTAAAACATGTTAATTTGAAAACTTGTGGATTGAAACAGTTTTGGACGGATGAATGTTATGAATTAAATGAATGAATGAATTAGAAAGCACACACACAAATTATACCCATACTTGCTCGGGAAACCGGGGGATCGCCAAACCCCAGGCAATACTAAACCAAGATTAATACTGTAGAAGATGAATCTATTCATTTATTAATCTTGGTTAAATGCATTGCCCCCCTGCGGGGAAGAAGATGATGATGATGATGATGAATGAAAGAAAAATTATTCAAAGTGATTGAATCAGTGTAATATCAATAGACAAAATGCATAAACGTGCACAAACATTCAGTCTATAAATAAAATTATCAAAACTGAAAAGATTTCTGATAGTTAGTGAAGAAATTAAAAAGTTGTGGGGAAAAAATATACGGTAAACGTCAGACTCAGTTCAATAACAATACAACTTTGAATAAGACCTGTAAAATCCTCTTAAAAATATGCGAATAAAACATTGAAACAAAAAAAATGAATAATAAAGGTGATAAAGAACATTCACTGACAATAGATGATAATTTTATATATTTGAATAGTATATTGATATATTTATATACAGAATAAAAAAACCATGGAAAAAAACGTATAAGAAAAGAGAAATTAATACATTATTTTGTTAACAAAAACCATGGAAAATATTATTTGAAAAATGAGAAATCGAAATACATCATTTTGGTATGAAAAAAACCATGGAAAATATTCTAAGAAAAAGAGAAATTCAAACATAATTTCGGTATAAAAAAGAGAAATTAATACATCATTTTTTTTAAAAAATCCATGGAAAAAATACCATTTGAAAAATTAGAAATCAGCAATACTGTACATAGGTAATTTTGGTAACAAAAAATATTAATATAAATCAAATATATATCTGATAAATGATATAAAATAACAATTGAGAAAATATCATATAAAAAAAATAAAAATTCGTACATCATTTGGTGAAAAAAACCATGGAAAAAAGAGAATTAATACATCATTTTTATAAAAAAATCCATGGAAAAAATACCATTTGAAAAATTAGAAATCAGCAATACTGTACATAGGTAATTTTGGTAACAAAAAATATTATTATATTAAATATATCTCTGATAAATGATATAAAATAACAATTGAGAAAATATCATATAAAAAATAAAAATTCATACATCATTTTTATAAAAAAATCCATGGAAAAAATACCATTTGAAAAATTAGAAATCAGCAATACTGTACATAAGTAATTTTGGTAACAAAAAATATTATTATAAATCAAATATATATCTGATAAATTATATAAAATAACAATTGAGAAAATATCATATAAAAAATAAAAATTCATACATCATTTCGGTGAAAAAAACCATGGAAAAAAGAGAAATTAATACTGAAATATATATAAATTAATACTGAGAGAAGTGAAATATAGATATCATTTGTTTTAATAATGAAGGGGAGCCATAGTATAAAATGTTATAACATAATAAACATTATAGTGAATTTGAATTGATATTTGAATCCAGTTCGTAAGCTGAATATTAGACCGAAGAGTTTGAGTGTAGGCAGAGCTAGAGGGCAAAGGGTGATGAGGGGTGGAAAATCGTGGTTCTAGTATATAAGCAGGCAGACCATGTCTTGCGAGTTTAGTCTCTATTAGTCTCTTGGATTTTGGACAGTGTTCAGTGTAGGAGTGGTTTCAGACTTCAATTATCCTATAGGGAATCGACTGAACCAGGTAAAGTTTGTATTTAGAATTTTCAATAATTCTCCTTATTTCAAATTCACACCACCTCACCCTAAAAAGCCCAAATAAGTTTATTGAATTTAATAGCATCATAGTAAAGAGCAAACTTAATTATTACTTCTTTTTAAATTCATATCTATAGACACAGTCTTAATCAATTTATTGAAACTTATAGTTGAAATTTTCTTGTAAGCACAAAAAATAGTTTTTTAAAGCAAGGCTCCCCTAATCACAATCATTCTTTAAAATTTATTAATTCTTTTATTTTTGACTAATCACATTTTTAACTAGTGGTGTTCAATATTTTGATTTTAAATGTCACTCTTCAACTAATCTGATAAATAGGAACTGTTTATTAAACAGTTTACTGTATAAAATTAAACTTGAACTGAAGTACTTTCAAAAACTCAATCATCTTGTATATCTTAAATCATTACTATATTTTGATCAATTTCATAAATTCATTTCAATTTAAAGTTTATCAATAAATTCATAATTAACCTTTGTTTTGCCTTTCATTTCATACATTCCCTTACACACAACCCTGATCTATCACTATTTATCTTTTTCTTCTATATTATTATTAGTTCAGTGAGTGAAATTATAGTAAAGTGTATTTTATCAATTCATAGTAATTGATTGGCGCCGGGCAAAATTCCGTATAGAGTGAGGGAGTTCGAAACCCACTCTAAACAAAAACGACAGTGGTAAAGAGTTCAGGTCGAAAGTTGGTATTTTTTTTTTAGTTTGATTTAGTTTTGTATGGCATGGCATAGTTTTATGGTATGTAATGGCATGACTGAACGAAAAATATTTGAAAAAAATATTGAACGAGAATATTAAAAAAAAAAAAAAAAATATTGAACGAAAATATTAAAAAAATATTAAAAAATATTGAACGAAAATATAAAATAAAAAATATTGAACGAAAAATATTAAAAAAATTACCACATCCATCAACCAAAACTACTATTGAAAATAATTATAACGAATTAAGTGGATGAAACAAAGATTTGGAATTGAAAAAATAGGAGGAAAGAATTGAAAGGAAAATGTGGGAAAGAAAATTTAAAAGCCGATCTGCATCAAAATCAAAAGGAACAAAAAATATTCAATTGCCCCCTGCGGGGCAAAAAAATGTGTTCAAAAATATAATTCAATCAGAGTATTATTGAAATATATTAAGGTGACGTTATTGAAATTATTGAAGGGCAGAGTGGAGACATGAATGGAGAGCAATTTGATTGGTAGACCTATTTTGATTGGCAGGCTATCGAGCTTCCAAAAATTAGGGAATAAAGTTTAGAAAAGTTTGGATGATTTTTAGGGTAAAATTTCCGAATAACTTGAAATGTAGGACTTTGAAGAAATTATCAAAAATTCAAAATTTTCAACATGTGATGTATGAATTAAGACCACCTCGGGGCGCTGGAAATTAAAAGTCTTCTACACGTTTGAGCTAGAATGCACGGTTAAAGAGATAAAAAATCTGAAACTTGAAATTGGGGACTTGGAAAAAATTATCGTATTCTATTTTTTTTTCAAATTTTGAACATGTGATATATGAATTGAGACCACCTTGGAGCGCTGAAGAATAAAGGTTTTCTACACTTTTGAGCTCGAAAGCACGGTTAGAGAGATGATAATCTTAAACTAAGATTGAGACTTGAAGAAAATTCTAATTCAAAAAATTTAAAAATTTTGAACATGTGATACCTGAAATAAAACCGCTTTGTAGCGCTGAAAAGAATGAGCCCAATTTGAACCTGATCCAATAAAGTATAGAAAATTAGGTTGATTTCTAGGGTAAAATTTCCGAATAAAAGGTCGCAATCTTCAAACGGGGATGAATTTTAAAATTTAAAAATTTTAAAAATATACGTTTCTGTGCCTTGTTTCAAAGTACTTGCATATTTGAATGCATTATTGTGGGAATGTGGCAAGCTATCGAGCTTCCAAATATGCCTTGGAAATGACCACATGCTAATAGCTATACCGTAATGCACCTACCCGGATTATGCCGTCGATAAGTGCACTTTTTCACCATTAACATGTGGCAATTCCATATGGCAAAATTATCATTATTATTAGGCTATAATATCCATGAGGAAACGATTTCATCAATTTCAATTTATGGAGACATGAAAAACAAAAATAACTCAAGAAAACTTGTACTATAGATGAAATAAATAAAATGTAAACTCAAGAAAACTGAGTTTTTGCTGATATAATAGCACAGTATACATACAGTACGGAAACTTGGCTATACCCTGACGCCAAAATCCGCCATCTTGTTAGGAAGCGCTGCATTGTAATAGTATTGATGGTAGGTTCGGATCACTTTAATGATCCGGATCAATTGATCTCATTCACTGCCACGAGCCAATCAGAAGACCAGGATTGGAACTTCCCAAGGTCACGTGACGTGTTTAGTATTGGGGTCATGTAAAAAGCATTGGTTAGATAGGCGTTTGATTACAAGTTTCCATTCTGTATCTATTCTGTGATAATAGTGTGCAGTTACTATTCAAAGAATGTGGAGCCACACACAATTATATTCATACTTGCTCGGGAAACCGGGGGATCGCCAAACCCCTAGCAATACATTAAACCAAGGTTGATAAATAAGTAGATTTACCTACAATTAGGATGAATAATGAATAACTCTATTTATTCATCAACCCTGATTTGATGTGTTGCCCCCTGTGGGGAAGAAAAATATGAAATGATTTAATTGGAATAATATTGAAAACTAAAATGGTGAAGTTATTGAACGGGTTGATTAGTGTGGAGACTTTAATGGAGAGCTTTTTGTTTTGTATTATACTAGAAGTTCAGGGACCAGCAGAGCTTGCTACACTCACTAACATCTGATCACTACTCACACACACACATACAAACACACATACAAACACACATACATACTCACACATACAAATTGAATTTAGAGTATGATGATATTATATGCAATAAGATTGGTGGAGGACACTGAGAAATACAAGTTTTTTTACACTTTTGAGCTAGGATGCACGGTTGAAGAGATACAAAATCTGAATCTTGAAATGTAGGACTTGGAAAAAATTATCGGATTCTATTTTTTTTTTCAAATTTTGAACATGTGATATATGAATTGAGACCACCTTGGAGCGCTGAAGAATAAAGGTCTTCTACAATTTTGAGCTCGGAAGCACGGTTAGAATAGATAAATTTCGATTAGATAAAAAATCTTAAACTTAGATTGGGACTTTACAAAAAATTCCAATTTCAAAATTTTGAACTTGTGATACATGAAATAATACTGCTATGTAGTGCTGAGAAGAATGAGTTCAATTTGAACCTGATCCAATAAAGTATAGAAAAGTTAGGTTGATTTTTAGGGTGAAATTTCCGAATAAAGGGCCGCCATCTCGGAACGAGGATAAATTAAACATTTTTCAATAGATACGTTTCTGTGATATTTTTTCAAAGTTCTTGTATACCGAATTTTATCCAAAGCAGACCATAACTGCGAATGTTACTGCGGTACAAACAAACAGACAAACAGACAAACTCTGATTGACTTGAAACAAGAAAATTCGCTTCACTCAATCAATTATCAACTGTATTTTTATGTAAATATTTATTTTTTATATTTGAATGCATTATCATAGAAGTGTGGCAGGCTATCGACCACAACATTGTAATTAATTATTTTCAATTTGTGGAGACTTGAAAAACAAAAAGGTAACTCAAGAAAACTTTGAATTCACAATAGAATAAAAAGAAAACAAACTCAAGAAAACTTAAAATGCGATTACAGTATGTTATTGAAAACGATGAATAATAGATATTTGCAATGGAGAGTGGATAAGTGTCTCAAATTTGAAAAAAAACAAGTAATAGGGACATTAAAAAAAATAACAAGAAAACTTGTACTATAGATAAAATAAAGAAAATGTAGACTCAAGAAAACTGAGTTTCCGCTGATATAATAGTGTGCAGTTATATAAAACTACTAAAAATAAAACTACTGCAGGTAAACTACTAAATAGAAATGCAGGTAAATAACACTACTTATTCATCAACCCTGATTTGATGTATTGCCCCCTGCGGGGAAGAAAAAGATAATGAGATTTAATAAGGGTGAAAAATTAATGTCATAGAAATGACCACATGCTAATAGCTATAATGCACCTACCCGGATAATGCCGTCGATAAGTGCACTTTTCACTATTAACATGTGGTCATTACATAAGGCAATTTATTATTCATTTAAAATTATTCAGAATCCTGCTGTTGGGGAAATTTTCAAACTTTCTGAAAAATAACATCATAAATTTATTATTATTTATATAATCTGGAAAAAATGAAAAAAATCTTTGTCCCCACTACTTGGTTTTTTTATAATATATATAATGCTGTTATATCATTGATAATCGATTCAAGAAATTTCCTTTTATAATTCAATTATGTTTTAAATTATTGTTAACGTTAATAATGGTGGAATTTCAATGTATGTAAAGAAACTTGGAAATTTGTTATTATTAATTGATGTATTATTGAACTTATTCTTTATTGAATGTTCGTTTCAAGTCATTTTATTGAATTTGAATTTTTGTTAAACATTATCGTTGATACCCTTGGCATTTCTTGTTTGTATCGAGCTTAAATATTTTCTTCTTTTTGCAGTTATCTTGTTAAATTTTTTTGGTCGCTTTTTTTTCAATTGAACTTCAGTATTTCCCTTTTTGGAGTTATTTGTTTGAATTTGAGATTTTGTTAAAAGTCAGCTGTAGAATTTTATGATTGTAAAATGGAAAGTTTAGTACATATATTTTTATTTTGAAATTGGTTCATAAAGTAGAGTTTATTACAATTTGTGAAGGGTTTTATTCTTTCCTTAAAATTTTCCATGAATTAGATTTGAAATTTTTCTCATTCATTACTATTCCAATATCATTCCTATAATTAGTAGTTCTCTAAGCACATCTTATCGACTTGGGACTTGGCGGGAGTACGTGGACTGCACCTCAAGGATTCAATTTTTCTTCTATTTTCTACTTTTTTTTAAATTATACTTTTTTACTCTTCATTTTTTTCTTTTTTAATTTTTGACTTTACAAGATCCTCTATATCAGAATAATTGATTCACAACACTATCCCCTTCAGACCACTAATATAGAAAATAGACAAAAGGTGAAAAAGAGGGTAAAATAGAAAATTCACAACACCATGAGATGAGATCATTAATATTCCTATTCCTTTTTTTTTTGTTTTCTTTCCTATTTTCTATTTTTTTATTCTCAATTTTGGCGACGATTTGGCGGGACTTTGCGAACTTTATGAACTTTGAGACGGCTTCAGCGCAAGGTTACTTATATGATTTGCCACTTCACTCTACAAATGAGAGGACAGCAGACGTTCGTAAGAGCTTTAGTATAACGAAACATAATTTCAACTTCTGTGGAGACCAGAACGGAAGATTTTTGATTCTGGGAGATTCATCCATTTTATGGATATAATATCCATGAGGAAACGATTTAATTAATTTCAATTTGTGGAGACATGAACAACAAAAATAACTCAAGAAAACTTGTACTATAGATAAAATAAAGAAAATGTAAACTCAAGAAAACTGAGTTTTTACTGATATAATAGTGTGCAGTTATATAAAACTACTGCAGGTAAACTACTAAATAAAACTGCAGGTAAATAAAACTACTTATTTATGAACCCTGATTTGATGTATTGCCCCCTGCGGGGAAGAGAAAGATAATGAGATTTAATAAGGGTGAAAAATCAATGTCATAAAATGACCACATGCTAATAGCTATAATGCACCTACCCGGATGATAATGCCGTCGATAAGTGCACTTTTCACTATTAACATGTGGTCATTACATAAGGCAATTTATTATTCATTTAAAATTATTCAGAATCCTGCTGTTAGGAAAATGTTCAAACCTTCTGAAAAAAACATCATGAATTTATTATTATTTTTTTATATAATCTGGAATAAAAATCTTTGTCCCCACTACTTGGTTTTTATTCAATATTTATAATGCTGTTATATCATGGATAATAGATTCAAGAAATTACCTTTCATAATTCAATTATGTTTTTAATTATTATTAACGTTAATAATGGTGGAATTTTATTGTATGTAAAGAAACTTGGAAATTTTTTGATGTATTATTGAACTTATTCTTTATTGAATGTTCATTTCAAGTCATTTTAATGAATTTGAATTTTTGTGAAATATTATGGTCGATACCCTCGGCATTTCTTGTTTGATTCGAGCTTAATTATTTTCTTCTTTTTGAAGTTATCTTGTTAAATTTTTTGTGGTCGCTTTTTTTAATTGAACTTTAGTATTTCCCTTCTTGGAGTTATTTGTTTGAATTTGAGATTTTGTTTAAAGTCAGCTGTAGAATTTTATGATTGTATAATGGAAAGTTTAGTATATTTTTATTTTGAAATTGGTTCATGAAGTAGAGTTTATTACAATTTGTGAAGGGGTTTATTCTTTCCTTAAAATTTTCCATGAATTAGATTTGAAATTTTTCTCATTCATTACTATTCCAATATTATTCCTATAATTAGTAGTTCTCTAAGCACATCTTATCGACTTGGGACTTGGCGGGAGTACGTGGACTTCACCTCAAGGATTCAATTTTTCTTCTATTTTCTACTTTTTTTTAAATTATACTTTTTTACTCTTCATTTTTTTTTTAAATTTTTGACTTTACAAGATCCTTCATATCAGAATAATTGATTCACAACACTATCCCCTTCAGACCACTAATATAGAAAATAGACAAAAGGTGAAAAAGGGGGTAAAATAGAAAATTCACAACACAATGAGATGAGATCATTAATATTCCTATTTCTTTTTTTTGTTTTCTTTCCTATTTTCTATTTTTTATTCTCAATTTTGGCGACGATTTGGCGGGACTTTGCGGACTTTATGAACTTTGATATGGCTTCAGCGCAAGGTGACTTATTTATGATTTGCCACTTCACTCTACAAATGAGAGGACAGCAGACGTTCATCAAAGCTTTAGTATAACGAAGCATAATTTCAACTTCTGTGGAGACCAGAACGGAAGATTTTTGATACTGGGAGATTCATCCATTTTATGGATATAATATCCATGAGGAAACGATTTAATTAATTTCAATTTGTGGAGACATGAACAACAAAAATAACTCAAGAAAACTTGTACTATAGATAAAATAAAGAAAATGTAAACTCAAGAAAACTGAGTTTTCGCTGATATAATAGTGTGCAGTTATATAAAACTACTAAATAAAACTACTGCAGGTAAACTACTAAATAAAACTGCAGGTAAATAAAACTACTTATTTATCAACCCTGATTTGATGTATTGCCCCCTGCGGGGAAGAAAAAGATAATGAGATTTAATAAGGGTGAAAAATTAATGTCATAGAAATGACCACATGCTAATAGCTATAATGCACCTACCCGGATAATGCCGTCGATAAGTGCACTTTTCACTATTAACATGTGGTCATTACATAAGGCAATTTATCATTCATTTAAAATTATTCAGAATCCTGCTGTTGGGGAAATTTTCAAACTTTCTGAAAAAAACATCATGAATTTATTATTATTTTTTATATAATCTGGAAAAAAATCTTTGTCCCCACTACTTGGTTTTTTTATAATATATATATAATGCTGTTATATCATGGATAATAGATTCAAGAAATTACCTTATCATTCAATTATGTTATATTTGAATTATTGTTAACATTTAGACTATGATGGTGGAATTTTCTTGCATGTAAAGAAACTTGGAAATTTGTTATTATTAATTGACGTATTATTGAACTTATTCTTTATTGAATGTTCATTTCAAGTCATTTTATTAAAATTGAATTTTTGTGAAATATTATGGTCGATAACCTTGGCATTTCTTGTTTGATTCGAGCTTAATTATTTACTTCGTTTTGAAGTTATCTTATTACATTTTTTGTGGTCGCTTTTTCTTAATTGAAACTTAGTATTTCCCTTTTTGGAGTTATTTGTTTGATTTTGAGATTTTGTTTAAAGAAGCTGTAGAATTTTATGATTGTAAAATGGAAAGTTTAGTATATTTTTATTTTGAAATTGGTTCATAAAGTAGAGTTTTTTACAATTTGTGAAGGGGTTTATTCTTCCCTTAAAATTTTCCATGAATTAGATTTGAAATTTATCTCATCCATTACTATTTTCCAATATTACTCCTATAATTAGTAGTTCTCTAAGCACATCTTATCGACTTGGGACTTGGCGGGAGTACGTGGACTTCACCTCAAGGATTCAATTTATTCAATATTTATCTTTTTTTCCTATTTTCTACTTTTTTTAATATTATACTTTTTTACTCTCCATTTCTTTTTAATTTTTGACTTTACAAGATCCTTTACATCAGAATAATTGATTCACAACACTATCCCCTTTTCTCAATAATTTTATTTGTCAGGTATAATTTATCATATTTATTTGTCAGCTATATCTTAGTATGTGATATTGAAAAAAATGGAAAATATAAAAAATATGGATAATTGGAAAATATAGAGAAAATAGACAAAAAATAGAAGTTTTGAAAATTGAAAATATAGAAAATAGACAAAAGGTGAAAAAGGGGGTAAAATAGAAAATTCACAACACAATGAGATGAGATGCATTAATTTTTGTATTTATTTTTCCCCATTTCCTATTTTTTTATTATTATACCTTTTTATTATCAATTTTAGTGACGATTTGGCGGGGCTTTGCAGAATTCACGAACTCTGAGATGACTGCTGCTTCAGGGCAAGGTGACTTATTTATGATTTGCCACTTCACTCTACAAATGAGTGGACAGCAGACGTTCGTCAAAGCTTTAGTATAACGAAGCATAATTTCAACTTCTGTGGAGACCAGAACTGAATTTTTTTGATACTGGAAGATTTTTCTAATTTTTTTTCATCTTCCTATTTATTTTTTTCTATTTTCAATTTTTTTTATTATACTTTTTATTATCAATTTTGGCGACGATTTGGCGGGACTTTGTGGACTTGATGAACTTTGAGATGGCTTCAGTGCAATGTGACTTATTTATGATTTGTCACTTCACTCTACAAATGAGAGGACAGCAGACGTTCATCAAAGCTTTAGTATAACGAAGCATAATTTCAACTTCTGTGGAGACCAGAACGGAACATTTTTGATACTAGAAGATTTTTCTAATTTTTTTTTTCATTTTCCTATTTCTTTTTTTTGTTTTTTTTTCTATTTTGTACATTCTATTTTCTATTTTCAAGGACACGAAAGGGCAACTAGTCGCCAAAGTGATGGCTCATTTGAACAAAAATAGGGAGAATGAGTCTTAGTATGCTCACCCATTTTCTAGTTCTCTAATGAATACAACGTTTCTGTAATGGTTGTCAAGTTAAGTAACCATTGGAAATAATCTTCAATATACATTCATCTAGACTCTAGACTTTTCAAGTGCAATGTAACTCTCCATTATGTCAATTACAGGATGAAATTGTTCACTGAAATTACGTTATTGAAAATATTACTGAATATTTATTCTTCCAGAGATCTAGACATTCCAATTACAATGTAACATTCATCATGTCAATCACAAGATAGAATAGTTGAATATGAATTTCATTTCAGAAAAAAAGGGGTTAATAGGGGGGGGGCAGTTCCAGAGACCTCTGCTTAGAACCGCTGACAGGGCAACAAAACCTAACCTTGCTCAACATCACGGGTGCACATTTTTTGTCTGGGTGGGGGGGCAACCACCAGACATGGACCCCTTCTGGGGGGGTCTCCCACAGGGGTTCACAGAGGACCCCCCACACTGAGGGAGGGGAAATGTTGCACAACTGATGTCACAGGTGGCCTGTTAACACTGGTCTCAGTTGTGGAACCGGTGTGACCCGGTCTTTCCAGCCAACAGGGGCATGCCCCCAGGGTATACAGCAACTCAGCCGCCGCCCCCCACCCCCACCACCGGGACGAGAGAGACCCTTGCACACAGACCGACTCAACCAGGACCTCCCATATACCTGCCAGGGTATACAGGACAGATCCCAGTCTAACCCCCCGACACCTCGCTCACTCCCTTCCCTCTCTCTCACACACACGCTCCCCCCTCTTCCTCTATCTCCCCCTAGGGCTGACTCCAAGCACAGTGCTGCAATTGCGACAACTGGTCAGGCATCGACAGGCACCCAAACTCTGCACGTTGACCAGCCACAAGCACCTATCCACCCAAATGTGTGTGCACTAAACATAACCATAACTAACTCAACAAAAATAATTATTCAAAATAGAACATTCAAAAATAAAAAAATATGAAGCAAAATAAAAAATCGAGCAAAAATGAATAAAATTGACGGAAAATATGAACAGAATTGGTGGAAAATATGAATAGAAATTATGGAAAATATGAATAGAAATGATGAAAAATATGAATAGAATGATGAAAAATATGAATAGAATTGAGGAAAAATATTAATTGAAATAGGAAACAAAGCAGGACTAAAATGGGACAAATGTAAAACAATAGCCTAATTGGTCTAATTTACCTGAAGAGTTTAGGGGGAGATTGGGTTATTTATTATTAACTAATGAGGGCCTTCAATTTATTTCAATTTTCACATTTTAAATTTACCTGGGGCTTTGATTTCATTTATCATGATCAACGAAACATTATCTGAAAGAAAATATGAACGTGAATGAACCAAAAGAATAAACCTTGGTTTGAACATTCAAGAGATTTAAAATGATTTTAAAAAATCATTTACCAAAAAAGTTTGCATTACTTGGAAATTAACTGATCACCTTTTCCAGTAAGTGTGATTAGTTTACAAAAAACAAAGAAACAATTAAGATTATCAAAAAACATAAAGGTGTCCGAGTCTGGTCTACAACATACAAAAATATTTTCTTAAATCAGGTACTGCCTGCAGCGTAATATTTTTATTAAATCTATAATTATAATGAAGGTTAGAGCTGTGCGCTTTTAGGAAGCACATATTATTTATACAAAATAGCATTTGAACACTGTTTTGGATGAAGAAACAAGTTTTCTCAATCACTCGCTCGCAAACAGTGAAACATGGAAAAGCAATTACAGTATTAAAAACAATGAATAATAGATATTTGCAATGAAGAGTGGATAAGTGTTGAAATATGATTATACTTTCATTAAATTGAAAATTATGACAGAATGGACCAGACACTTACTGCGAAAAAGTGTACCAAATGCTGCTACCATTGTCAAACACTTTTTCACAGCAAGTGAAAGATTCAACTGTCGCTCCATTTTGAAACAAATTTACATCAATTTCAGTTGCTTTTTCATGCCTCACTGTGTGAACACCCTAGTTGTGTAGTGTTGATAGCACCTGACATGCACCACTCATGCCATTGATAGCGCCCGACATGCACCACTCATGCCATTTATAGCACCCGACATGCACCAATCATGCCATTGATAGCACCCGACATGCACCAATCATGCCATTGATAGCACCCGACATGCAATACCAACAGAACAACAAGAAGAAGAAGACAAACACCAGAGCAAGAGAAAACTACACATCTTTGTGATTGAGAAAAGTTGTGAAACATCATTGAAATTCACTTGAATTATTGAGAACACAGATAAACAAATTTACATTTGACAAGTCGCTTTGAATCTATCTGTGATGTACTAAGATTAGGCTACCATATTATTTACCAACAACAGATGCTAAATAATTATATTTTGTTGGGAAAAACATGAGAGAAAATGGAATTACAATATTGGAGTAAAGGTCTTCTCTCGTTCATCATGTTTTATAATAATTTATTTATTCAATATAAAATATTGTACAATATAAAAAAATAAATTATCAATTAGATGAAAAAAGCAGGGAAATTGGAAGGTAAATATGGATTTGTATCATTTCAGGTAAAGAGATATGTTTCTTATCATTTTAAAGAAACAAAATTTATGAGGATGAGAAAAAATATGAATTTTAATAACAATAAGGTAAATTTGGATTCTTATTATTTCAATAATTATGGAGTAATGTTTCTTCTTATTTTACAGAGAAAATAATAATGAATTTGGAGGAAAATAAGGTGAACAGGGATTTCTATTATTACAAGTATCTATTATTACGAGTTTTTTTTATTATTTCACATAGAAAAAATATTAAGATCAGAAAAAAATAATGAATTATTTGAAGAAAAATAAAATGAATATGGATTTTTATTATTTTAAGCATGGAGGAGAGAGAAAGAATGATGATGATGAAGAAAAAATGAAACTAACTAAATAAAATGAACAAATAGAAATAAAAATATAATAATAATGGAAAGATGAAAAAGTAGAAAGAGGGTGAAGATGAAGGTGAATGAAAACATGATAGAGATAATTAAGAAAAATGTGGGTGAAGATGAAGATGAGAGAGAGAGAGGAGAAGGAAGAGGAAGAGGTGGAGGAAGTGATGAAGAAGATGTAATAAATATGACTAAAAATGAATAAAACTGAACCAAACAAAACGAGCGCACATTTGTACGTGTATACCTACAGGTGACTGCAGAACATACAGGGTGCGACACACAAACAAAATTGCAGCAATCACAACTCTGCGACAAAGAGTAAGTCAAAGAAAGAGATAGAGAGCGAGAGAAAGACACGTGCATGCAAGAGAAAGCGAGAGAGAGTGAGTGAGTGTGCCAAGCAGGCGAGTAGACCTGTGCACAATGTCTCTCAGGCCCCGGGGGTGGGGGAGGAGGAACAACGACTGAGTCACTGTGACACCCCAGGCAGTCACACCCCTGTGACTAGAATGACTGTGTCACACACAGAGTCACAGCTGAAACAAGTGTCACACAGTCCACATGTGACGTCAGAGGCACACCACCACCCCTACCGCTCTGTGTGGGGGTCCTGTGTGACCCCAACACCCCCCGGCCCATGTATATGGTCCCCCCTTCCAGACACGCGCACCCTTATAGCAAGGAAAGGCGTCCCACTGCCACCAGTTCCAACTCTGTCTAGGTCTCCACAACTTCAACACACCCCCATAATGTGCCATGTGCCATTTATTAATTTTTTTATTTTTTTTCTATTTTTATTACTTTTTTTATTTTTTATATTTTCATATTTTTTATATTTATCAGGTATAGTTATATTTAGGAGTTCTTAGTATGTTATATAATGCATCTCGAGGTGCCATTTATTAGTTTTTTTATTTTTTTTCTATTTTTATTACTTTTTTATTTTTTATATTTTCATATTTTTTATATTTATCAGGTATAGTTATATTTAGGAGTTCTTAGTATGTTATATTAATGCATCTTGAGGTGCCATTTATTAATTTTTTTATTTTTTTTCTATTTTTATTACTTTTTTATTTTTTATATTTTCATATTTTTTATATTTATCAGGTATAGTTATATTTAGGAGTTCTTAGTATGTTATATTAATGCATCTCGAGGTGCCATTTATTAATTTTTTTATTTTTTTTCTATTTTTATTACTTTTTTATTTTTTATATTTTCATATTTTTTATATTTATCAGGTATAGTTATATTTAGGAGTTCTTAGTATGTTATATTAATGCATCTCGAGGTTGGCAGGCCTGACTTGCTGTTGTTTTTCAGTTATTTACAATATCATTCTGTTTGAAGTCTTGGTTTTGTTTCATCTTATTGGATGTGTGAGTGAATAGTTTGTGTAATGTTTTTTATTCAGGACGATCGTACGTGAGTACAGCTTACCATAGAGAAAACAATAGTAGTCATGTAGCCAAGTTGTTGATTTCCAAGTGCAATTTAATGGAGCATCAGGCCGTAGATTGTTTTATCGCTCTCTTAGTATTGGTGTGTAAATACAGTGTTATCATCCCCTACTGTGTTAGTAATGAGAGGTTGCGACCTTTGAACCTTCAGGTGTACCAACTAACTAGGTACCTAGGCCTGTCCAAGGGCATTATTCAAAGGATTGCTCTGTATCAGAGATTGCTGAAAGTTGCTATGTTTTTCGGAGCAGTCTGTCTGTTAACAGAGGAGCTCCCTAAAATATTAAGCACATCGATGGCAGAGCAAGTGAAGGGATGATCTACAGAGTGGAAATCTGCTCAAGTATAATTTATTCTTTACAAAGGAAATTCGGCATACTTTTTCCCAGTGTGGTAATGAAGCGTCCCAGTGTCTAAATCAAGCCCAGTGAGTAGAATAATAAATTCCAAGTGCATACTGTAGGCAGGCAACATAC